>NC_048570.1:5265127-5297627 GCF_013265735.2 Oncorhynchus mykiss
TAACTATTGATCACCACTCTCAGCTATAGCTATTGATCACCACTCTCAGCTATAACTATTGATTTACCACTCTCAGCTATAGCTATTGATCACCACCCTCAGCTATAACTATTGATCACCACTCTCAGCTATAACTATTGATCACCACCCTCATCTATAACTATTGATCACCACCCTCAGCTATAACTATTGATCACCACTCTCAGCTATAACTATTGATCACCACCCTCAGCTATAACTATTGATCACCACCCTCAGCTATAACTATTGATCACCACTCTCAGCTATAGCTATTGATCACCACCCTCAGTTATAACTACTGATCACCACCCTCAGTTAAAACTATTGATCACCACCCTCAGCTATAGATATTGAACACCACCCTCAGCTATAACTATTGATTACCACCCTCAGTTATAACTATTGATTACCACCCTCAGTTATAACTATTGATTACCACCCTCAGTTATAACTATTGATCACCACCCTCAGTTATAACTATTGATTACCACCCTCAGTTATAACTATTGATCACCACCCTCAGCTATAACTATTGATCACCACTCTCAGCTATAGCTATTGATCACCACCCTCAGTTATAACTACTGATCACCACCCTCAGTTAAAACTATTGATCACCACCCTCAGCTATAGATATTGAACACCACCCTCAGCTATATATATTGATCACCACCCTCAGTTATAACTATTGATCACCACCCTCAGTTATAACTATTGATCACCACCCTCAGCTATAACTATTGATCACCACTCTCAGCTATAACTATTGATCACCACCCTCAGTTATAACTATTGATCACCACTCTCAGCTATAGCTATTGATCACCACCCTCAGTTATAACTACTGATCACCACTCTCAGTTAAAACTATTGATCACCACCCTCAGCTATAACTATTGATCACCACCCTCATCTATAACTACTGATCACCACCCTCAGTTATAACTATTGATCACCACCCTCAGCTATAAATATTGATCACCACCCTCAGCTATAACTATTGATCACCACCCTCATCTATAACTATTGATCACCACCCTCATCTATAACTACTGATCACCACCCTCAGCTATAACTATTGATCACCACCCTCATCTATAACTATTGATCACCACCCTCATCTATAACTACTGATCACCACCCTCAGCTATAACTATTGATCACCACCCTCATCTATAACTATTGATCACCACCCTCATCTATAACTACTGATCACCACCCTCAGCTATAACTACTGATCACCACCCTCAGCCATAACTATTGATCACCACCCTCATCTATAACTATTGATCACCACCCTCATCTATAACTACTGATCACCACCCTCATCTATAACTATTGATCACCACCCTCATCTATAACTACTGATCACCACCCTCATCTATAACTATTGATCACCACCCTCATCTATAACTATTGATCACCACCCTCATCTATAACTATTGATCACCACCCTCATCTATAACTATTGATTACCACCCTCATCTATAACTATTGATCACCACCCTCATCTATAACTATTGATCACCACCCTCATCTATAACTATTGATCACCACCCTCATCTATAACTACTGATCACCACCCTCATCTATAACTATTGATCACCACCCTCATCTATAACTATTGATCACCACCCTCATCTATAACTATTGATCACCACCCTCATCTATAACTATTGATCACCACCCTCATCTATAACTATTGATCACCACCCTCATCTATAACTATTGATCACCACCCTCATCTATAACTACTGATCACCACCCTCATCTATAACTATTGATCACCACCCTCATCTATAACTATTGATCACCACCCTCATCTATAACTATTGATCACCACCCTCATCTATAACTATTGATCACCACCCTCATCTATAACTATTGATCACCACCCTCATCTATAACTATTGATCACCACCCTCATCTATAACTATTGATCACCACCCTCATCTATAACTATTGATCACCACCCTCATCTATAACTACTGATCACCACCCTCAGCTATAACTATTGATCACCACCCTCAGTTATAACTATTGATCACCACCCTCAGCTCTCTAACTATTCATCACCACTGTCAGGTTTATTTACTTTTATTTAACCTTTATTTAACTGGGCAAGTCAGTTAAGAACAAATTCTTATTTACAATGACGGCCTACCGGGTAAAGATATTCTTGACCATGCTCAGGTAGGTCCATTTATTGGCGACGTTGCCAAATTGTTCATAATATTGCATGAAGGTGAAGTTTTTGAAATTGATATTGAGCTTGCTAAACTAGTAGACATAAGATCTAAACAGACTAGATATGTTTGATATGTGGTATGAATCAGTTCCCCCTAACAGCATAATGAGAACAGAAAACGGACACTAAAGGGACCTCTCTGTTGTCAAAGATAAAAACGCTATAAGTTACGACCCACAATCTTCCCGTCCACTGAGTTGAAACCACATCGAGACGTTTCCCCATAGCACCACCTCCGCCGACATGCCCAATAAACTCCATTGTATGTTTATCTCTACTGTACTGTGCTGTACTGTGGCCATAGACTGATCTGCTGTGACGGGGACATCAGTCTACTCCAGTCTGAACCAGACTGTCCTCACTAAGAAGCTGGTCTACTCCAGTCTGAACTAGGCTGTCCTCACTAAGAAGCTGGTCTACTCCAGTCTGAACCAGGCTGTCCTCGCTAAGAAGCTGGTCTACTCCAGTCTGAACCAGGCTGTCCTCGCTAAGAAGCTGGTCTACTCCAGTCTGAACCAGACTGTCCTCACTAAGAAGCTGGTCTACTCCAGTCTGAACCAGACTGTCCTCGCTAAGAAGCTGGTCTACTCCAGTCTGAATCAGACTGTCCTCACTAAGAAGCTGGTCTACTCCAGTCTGAACCCGGCTGTCCTCACTAAGAAGCTGGTCTACTCCAGTCTGAACCAGAATGTCCTCACTAAGAAGCTGGTCTACTCCAGTCTGAACCCGGCTGTCCTCACTAAGAAGCTGGTCTACTCCAGTCTGAACCAGAATGTCCTCACTAAGAAGCTGGTCTACTCCAGTCTGAAGCCGGCTGTCCTCACTAAGAAGCTGGTCTACTCCAGTCTGAACCAGAATGTCCTCACTAAGAAGCTGGTCTACTCCAGTCTGAACCAGAATGTCCTCACTAAGAAGCTGGTCTACTCCAGTCTGAACCAGACTGTCCTCACTAAGAAGCTGGTCTACTCCAGTCTGAACCAGGCTGTCCTTGCTAAGAGGTCTCTAAATTGAGTAGATTCTAAATTGAGCAGTCACTAAATTGTGTTCTCTCTAAATTGTGTGGTCTCTAAATTGTGTGGTCTCTAAATTGAGTAGACTCTAAATTGTGTGGTCTCTAAATTGAGTAGACTAAATTGAGAGGTCTCTAAATTGTGTGGTCTCTAAATTGCGTGGTCTCTAAATTGTGTGGTCTCTAAATTGTGTGGTCTCTAAATTGAGTAGACTCTAAATTGAGTGGACTCTAAATTGAGTGGTCTCTAAGTTGTGTGGTCTCTAAATTGAGCAGTCTCTAAATTGTGTGGTCTCTAAGTTGTGTGGTCTGCCATTCTGAGCATCTGTTTCTGTTACCCTCTCTGAGAAGAGGTGCTCAGTCCTGACTTATTGCACACACACACACACACACACACACACACACACACACACACACACACACACACACACACACACACACACACACACACACAAGAGTGTGCGCGCATAAGCACAAACACAACGCCAGGTGAATTTAAATATATATGTTGCAAAGGCCATTGGAGTGAGAGATGGGGAGCTCAGGATGATCTACCTGTTAATGATGTCTGGTAACGAGCTGCCAGAACAACTCAGATACTGAACACCATTCTTTTTTGGCGCTTTCGAGAAAGCACAACAATTTGACTGTCTATATAAATCAATATTTACTTAACGTGTGAAATTCAAACCTCTATTCTATCAAATAGTCATGACAGAGGGTCATGTGACCTCTAACTGGTGTTTGAGGTGAGGAACATACTGTACTGTACATCGTCTAGAAACGATTGATGCTTTTTCAATCTCAATGTGACACCATCACATGCCACTCCGGCTCTGTGTTTTTGACATATTATGGTATTAATAATGCCTGTGTGTTGTACGACCATTGAATGAGATTTCTAAATCATGTTGGATTAAAGAGACAAGATGATGACAGAGATGAGAGCCTTAACCGACTGAAAATAATAACGGAGGACGAAGGTCTTTCAGGGATATTTCATTGGTCTTTTGGTCTATTATTTCAGTGATGTTTGGGACCGTTTCAGTGATAAGTGTGACTATTTCAGAGGCCTTTCCGACTATTTCAGTGATATTTGGGACCGTTTCAGTGATATGTGTGACTATTTCAGAGGCCTTTCCGACTATTTCAGTGATATTTGGGACCGTTTCAGTGATATGTGTGACTATTTCAGAGGCCTTTCCGACTATTTCAGTGATATTTGGGACCGTTTCAGTGATATGTGTGACTATTTCAGAGGCCTTTCCGACTATTTCAGTGATATTTGGGACCGTTTCAGTGATATGTGTGACTATTTCAGAGGCCTTTCCGACTATTTCAGTGATATTTGGGACCGTTTCAGTGATATGTGTGACTATTTCAGAGGCCTTTCCAACTATTTCAGTGATATTTGGGACCATTTCAGTGATATGTGTGACTATTTCAGAGGCCTTTCCGACTATTTCAGTGATATTTGGGACCGTTTCAGTGATATGTGTGACTATTTCAGAGGCCTTTCCAACTATTTCAGTGATATTTGGGACCATTTCAGTGATATGTGTGACTATTTCAGAGGCCTTTCCGACTATTTCAGTGATATTTGGGACCGTTTCAGTGATATGTGTGACTATTTCAGAGGCCTTTCTGACTATTTCAGTGATATTTGGGACCGTTTCAGTGATAAGTGTGACTATTTCAGAGGCCTTTCCAACTATTTCAGTGATATTTGGGACCGTTTCAGTGATATGTGTGACTATTTCAGAGGCCTTTCCGACTATTTCAGTGATATTTGGGACCGTTTCAGTGATATGTGTGACTATTTCAGAGGCCTTTCTGACTATTTCAGTGATATTTGGGACCGTTTCAGTGATATGTGTGACTATTTCAGAGGCCTTTCTGACTATTTCAGTGATATTTGGGACCGTTACAGTGATATGTGTGACTATTTCAGAGGCCTTTCTGACTATTTCAGTGATATTTGGGACCGTTTCAGTGATATGTGTGACTATTTCAGAGGCCTTTCTGACTATTTCAGTGATATTTGGGACCGTTTCAGTGATATGTGTGACTATTTCAGAGGCCTTTCTGACTATTTCAGTGATATTTGGGACCGTTTCAGTGATATGTGTGACTATTTCAGAGGCCTTTCTGACTATTTCAGTGATATTTGGGACCGTTTCAGTGATATGTGTGACTATTTCAGAGGCCTTTCTGACTATTTCAGTGATATTTGGGACCGTTTCAGTGATATGTGTGACTATTTCAGAGGCCTTTCTGACTATTTCAGTGATATTTGGGACCGTTTCAGTGATATGTGTGACTATTTCAGAGGCCTTTCTGACTATTTCAGTGATATTTGGGACCGTTTCAGTGATATGTGTGACTATTTCAGAGGCCTTTCTGACTATTTCAGTGATATTTGGGACCGTTTCAGTGATATGTGTGACTATTTCAGAGGCCTTTCTGACTATTTCAGTGATATTTGGGACCGTTTCAGTGATATGTGTGACTATTTCAGAGGCCTTTCTGACTATTTCAGTGATATTTGGGACCGTTTCAGTGATATGTGTGACTATTTCAGAGGCCTTTCTGACTATTTCAGTGATATTTGGGACCGTTTCAGTGATATGTGTGACTATTTCAGAGGCCTTTCTGACTATTTCAGTGATGTTTGGGACCGTTTCAGTGATATGTGTGACTATTTCAGAGCCCTTTCCGACTATTTCAGTGATATTTGGGACCATTTCAGTGATATGTGTGACTATTTCAGAGGCCTTTCCAACTATTTCAGTGATATTTGGGACCGTTTCAGTGATATGTGTGACTATTTCAGAGGCCTTTCTGACTATTTCAGTGATATTTGGGACCGTTTCAGTGATATGTGTGACTATTTCAGAGCCCTTTCCGACTATTTCAGTGATATTTGGGACCATTTCAGTGATATGTGTGACTATTTCAGAGGCCTTTCCGACTATTTCAGTGATATTTGGGACCATTTCAAGACTTCATAACCTGGGAGCAGTTAGCTCAGCAATTATTTGTTGTCCTGTCTGTATCAGTGCCCGGTATGGCAACCGCACAGCCCTCAACCACAGGGCTCTCCAGAGGGTGGTGCGGTCTGCCCAACATATCAGCGGGGGCACAACTACCTGCCCTCCAGGACACCTACAGCACCCGATGTCACAGGAAGGCCAACAATATCATCTAGGACAACAAGCACCCGAGCCACTGCCTGTTCACCCCGCTATCATCCAGAAGGCGAGGTCAGTACCGGTGCATCAAAGCAGGGACCAAGAGGCTGAAAAACAGCTTCTGTTTCAAGGCCATCAGACTGTTAAATAGTCAGCACATTAGAGGCTGCTGCCTAAATATATAGACTAGGAATCACTGGCCACTTTAATTATGTCACTTTAATAATGTTTACAAATCTGGCATTACTCATCTCATATGTATATATATATACTGTATTCTATACTATCTACTGTATTTAAAAAATAATAATCTTAACCTTTATTTAACTAGGCAAGTCAGTTAAGAACAAATTCTTATTTTCAATGACGGCCTATTAACAGTGGGTTAGCTGCCTGTTCAGGGGGCAGAACGACAGATTTGTACCATGTCAGCTCGGGGGTTTGAACTTGCAACCTTCCGGTTACTAGTCCAACGCTCTAACCACTAGGCTACCCTGCCGCCTCTACACTCTAACCACTAGGCTACCCTGCCGCCTCTACACTCTAACCACTAGGCTACCCTGCCGCCTCTACACTCTAACCACTAGGCTACCCTGCCGCCTCTACACTCTAACCACTAGGCTACCCTGCCGCCTCTACACTCTAACCACTAGGCTACCCTGCCACCTCTACACTCTAACCACTAGGCTACCCTGCCCCCTCTACACTCTAACCACTAGGCTACCCTGCCACCTCTACACTCTAACCACTAGGCTACCCTGCCACCTCTACACTCTAACCACTAGGCTACCCTGCCCCCTCTACACTCTAACCACTAGGCTACCCTGCCGCCTCTACACTCTAACCACTAGGCTACCCTGCCACCTCTACACTCTAACCACTAGGCTACCCTGCCACCTCTACACTCTAACCACTAGGCTACCCTGCCGCCTCTACACTCTAACCACTAGGCTACCCTGCCGCCTCTACACTCTAACCACTAGGCTACCCTGCCCCCTCTACACTCTAACCACTAGGCTACCCTGCCGCCTCTACACTCTAACCACTAGGCTACCCTGCCACCTCTACACTCTAACCACTAGGCTACCCTGCCACCTCTACACTCTAACCACTAGGCTACCCTGCCGCCTCTACACTCTAACCACTAGGCTACCCTGCCACCTCTACACTCTAACCACTAGGCTACCCTGCCCCCTCTACACTCTAACCACTAGGCTACCCTGCCGCCTCTACACTCTAACCACTAGGCTACCCTGCCACCTCTACACTCTAACCACTAGGCTACCCTGCCGCCTCTACACTCTAACCACTAGGCTACCCTGCCGCCTCTACACTCTAACCACTAGGCTACCCTGCCACCTCTACACTCTAACCACTAGGCTACCCTGCCGCCTCTACACTCTAACCACTAGGCTACCCTGCCCCCTCTACACTCTAACCACTAGGCTACCCTGCCACCTCTACACTCTAACCACTAGGCTACCCTGCCACCTCTACACTCTAACCACTAGGCTACCTGCCACCTCTACACTCTAACCACTAGGCTACCCTGCCACCTCTACACTCTAACCACTAGGCTACTCTGCCACCTCTACACTCTAACCACTAGGCTACCCTGCCACCTCTACACTCTAACCACTAGGCTACCCTGCCACCTCTACACTCTAACCACTAGGCTACCCTGCCGCCTCTACACTCTAACCACTAGGCTACCCTGCCCCCTCTACACTCTAACCACTAGGCTACCCTGCCGCCTCTACACTCTAACCACTAGGCTACCCTGCCACCTCTACACTCTAACCACTAGGCTACCCTGCCACCTCTACACTCTAACCACTAGGCTACCCTGCCGCCTCTACACTCTAACCACTAGGCTACCCTGCCACCTCTACACTCTAACCACTAGGCTACCCTGCCACCTCTACACTCTAACCACTAGGCTACCCTGCCACCTCTACACTCTAACCACTAGGCTACCCTGCCACCTCTACACTCTAACCACTAGGCTACCCTGCCGCCTCTACACTCTAACCACTAGGCTACCCTGCCACCTCTACACTCTAACCACTAGGCTACCCTGCCACCTCTACACTCTAACCACTAGGCTACCCTGCCACCTCTACACTCTAACCACTAGGCTACCCTGCCACCTCTACACTCTAACCACTAGGCTACCCTGCCACCTCTACACTCTAACCACTAGGCTACTCTGCCACCTCTACACTCTAACCACTAGGCTACCCTGCCACCTCTACACTCTAACCACTAGGCTACCCTGCCACCTCTACACTCTAACCACTAGGCTACCCTGCCGCCTCTACACTCTAACCACTAGGCTACCCTGCCGCCTCTACACTCTAACCACTAGGCTACCCTGCCGCCTCTACACTCTAACCACTAGGCTACCCTGCCGCCTCTACACTCTAACCACTAGGCTACCCTGCCGCCTCTACACTCTAACCACTAGGCTACCCTGCCGCCTCTACACTCTAACCACTAGGCTACTCTGCCACCTCTACACTCTAACCACTAGGCTACCCTGCCACCTCTACACTCTAACCACTAGGCTACCTGCCTCCTCTACACTCTAACCACTAGGCTACCCTTCTGCCTCTACACTCTAACCACTAGGCTACCTGCCTCCTCTACACTCTAACCACTAGGCTACCCTGCCGCCTCTACACTCTAACCACTAGGCTACCCTGCCACCTCTACACTCTAACCACTAGGCTACCCTGCCACCTCTACACTCTAACCACTAGGCTACCCTGCCGCCTCTACACTCTAACCACTAGGCTACCCTGCCACCTCTACACTCTAACCACTAGGCTACCCTGCCGCCTCTACACTCTAACCACTAGGCTACCCTGCCCCCTCTACACTCTAACCACTAGGCTACCCTGCCGCCTCTACACTCTAACCACTAGGCTACCCTGCCACCTCTACACTCTAACCACTAGGCTACCCTGCCACCTCTACACTCTAACCACTAGGCTACCCTGCCGCCTCTACACTCTAACCACTAGGCTACCCTGCCACCTCTACACTCTAACCACTAGGCTACCCTGCCGCCTCTACACTCTAACCACTAGGCTACCCTGCCCCCTCTACACTCTAACCACTAGGCTACCCTGCCACCTCTACACTCTAACCACTAGGCTACCCTGCCACCTCTACACTCTAACCACTAGGCTACCCTGCCACCTCTACACTCTAACCACTAGGCTACCCTGCCGCCTCTACACTCTAACCACTAGGCTACCCTGCCGCCTCTACACTCTAACCACTAGGCTACCCTGCCGCCTCTACACTCTAACCACTAGGCTACCCTGCCACCTCTACACTCTAACCACTAGGCTACCCTGCCACCTCTACACTCTAACCACTAGGCTACCCTGCCGCCTCTACACTCTAACCACTAGGCTACCCTGCCACCTCTACACTCTAACCACTAGGCTACCCTGCCACCTCTACACTCTAACCACTAGGCTACCCTGCCACCTCTACACTCTAACCACTAGGCTACCCTGCCACCTCTACACTCTAACCACTAGGCTACCCTGCCTCCTCTACACTCTAACCACTAGGCTACCTGCCTCCTCTACACTCTAACCACTAGGCTACCCTGCCGCCTCTACACTCTAACCACTAGGCTACCCTGCCGCCTCTACACTCTAACCACTAGGCTACCCTGCCACCTCTACACTCTAACCACTAGGCTACCCTGCCACCTCTACACTCTAACCACTAGGCTACCCTGCCACCTCTACACTCTAACCACTAGGCTACCCAGCCGCCTCTACACTCTAACCACTAGGCTACCCTGCCCCCTCTACACTCTAACCACTAGGCTACCCTGCCGCCTCTACACTCTAACCACTAGGCTACCCTGCCACCTCTACACTCTAACCACTAGGCTACCCTGCCACCTCTACACTCTAACCACTAGGCTACCCTGCCGCCTCTACACTCTAACCACTAGGCTACCCTGCCACCTCTACACTCTAACCACTAGGCTACCCTGCCCCCTCTACACTCTAACCACTAGGCTACCCTGCCGCCTCTACACTCTAACCACTAGGCTACCCTGCCCCCTCTACACTCTAACCACTAGGCTACCCTGCCGCCTCTACACTCTAACCACTAGGCTACCCTGCCCCCTCTACACTCTAACCACTAGGCTACCCTGCCACCTCTACACTCTAACCACTAGGCTACCCTGCCACCTCTACACTCTAACCACTAGGCTACCCTGCCGCCTCTACACTCTAACCACTAGGCTACCCTGCCGCCTCTACACTCTAACCACTAGGCTACCCTGCCGCCTCTACACTCTAACCACTAGGCTACCCTGCCGCCTCTACACTCTAACCACTAGGCTACCCTGCCCCCTCTACACTCTAACCACTAGGCTACCCTGCCACCTCTACACTCTAACCACTAGGCTACCCTGCCGCCTCTACACTCTAACCACTAGGCTACCCTGCCACCTCTACACTCTAACCACTAGGCTACCCTGCCACCTCTACACTCTAACCACTAGGCTACCCTGCCGCCTCTACACTCTAACCACTAGGCTACCCTGCCACCTCTACACTCTAACCACTAGGCTACCCTGCCGCCTCTACACTCTAACCACTAGGCTACCCTGCCGCCTCTACACTCTAACCACTAGGCTACCCTGCCACCTCTACACTCTAACCACTAGGCTACCCTGCCACCTCTACACTCTAACCACTAGGCTACCCTGCCACCTCTACACTCTAACCACTAGGCTACCCTGCCACCTCTACACTCTAACCACTAGGCTACCCTGCCGCCTCTACACTCTAACCACTAGGCTACCCTGCCGCCTCTACACTCTAACCACTAGGCTACCCTGCCGCCTCTACACTCTAACCACTAGGCTACCCTGCCACCTCTACACTCTAACCACTAGGCTACCCTGCCACCTCTACACTCTAACCACTAGGCTACCCTGCCGCCTCTACACTCTAACCACTAGGCTACCCTGCCGCCTCTACACTCTAACCACTAGGCTACCCTGCCACCTCTACACTCTAACCACTAGGCTACCCTGCCACCTCTACACTCTAACCACTAGGCTACCCTGCCTCCTCTACACTCTAACCACTAGGCTACCCTGCCACCTCTACACTCTAACCACTAGGCTACTCTGCCACCTCTACACTCTAACCACTAGGCTACCCTGCCTCCTCTACACTCTAACCACTAGGCTACCCTGCCTCCTCTACACTCTAACCACTAGGCTACCCTGCCACCTCTACACTCTAACCACTAGGCTACTCTGCCACCTCTACACTCTAACCACTAGGCTACTCTGCCACCTCTACACTCTAACCACTAGGCTACCCTGCCTCCTCTACACTCTAACCACTAGGCTACCCTGCCTCCTCTACACTCTAACCACTAGGCTACCCTGCCACCTCTACACTCTAACCACTAGGCTACCCTGCCACCTCTACACTCTAACCACTAGGCTACCCTGCCTCCTCTACACTCTAACCACTAGGCTACCCTGCCTCCTCTACACTCTAACCACTAGGCTACGCTGCCTATGTCTATGCTGCGCTGACATTGTCCATATATTTCTATATTCTTAATTCCGTTCCTTCCATTTGTGTGTGTTGTTATAAAACTGTTAGATAATAATCGTTAGATATAACTGCACTTTTGGAGTTAGAAACACAAGCATGTATTGACACACAGGAAACTGTTGAGCGGTGAAAAACCCAGCAGCGTTGCAGTTCTTGACACAAACCGGTGCGGCCTGGCACCTACTACCATACCCCGTTGAAAAAGCCACTTCAATATTTTGTCTTGCCCGTTCACCCTCTGAATGGCACACATACACAATCCATGTCTCAATTGTCTCAAGGCTTCTTCACCCGTCTCCTCCGCTTCATCTGCACTGATTGAAGTGGATTTAACAAGTGACATGAATAAGGGATCATATTTTTCACATGGATTCACCTGGTCAGTCTATGTCCTGGAAAGAGCAGGTGTTCTTAATGTTTTGTACACTCCGTGTGGAATGCAAATACAAATCCATGTGTTCCTCTATAGGCACTGCATTGGATTCGTTGGATAATACTCTAGGGCAACCGGTCGATCCTGATCAACTAGTCCATCGCCAAGTAATTCCTAGTAAATTGCCGAACATTTTTTGTAAAAAACCTAACGATAAAACCCTTGCTTTTAAAAAGAAAAATTGGTCTCGCGCTGTTGCCAGGTAGGTGCAACGATTTAAGCGCTGTTGCCAGGTAGGTGCAACGATTTAAGCGCTGTTGCCAGGTAGGTGCAACGATTTAAGCGCTGTTGCCAGGTAGGTGCAACGATTCAAGCGCTGTTGCCAGGTAGGTGCAACGATTCAAGCGCTGTTGCCAGGTAGGTGCAACGATTAAAGCGCTGTTGGCGATAGGCGCAACGATTCAATCGCTGTTGCCAGGTAGGTGCAACGATTCAAGCGCTGTTGCCAGGTAGGTGCAACGATTCAAGCGCTGTTGCCAGGTAGGTGCAACGACTCAAGCGCTGTTGGCGATAGGCGCAACGATTCAATCGCTGTTGCCAGGTAGGTGCAACGATTCAAGCGCTGTTGGCGATAGGCGCAACGATTCAATCGCTGTTGCCAGGTAGGTGCAACGATTCAAGCGCTGTTGCCAGGTAGGTGCAACGATTCAATCGCTGTTGCCAGGTAGGTGCAACGATTCAAGCGCTGTTGCCAGGTAGGTGCAACGATTCAAGCGCTGTTGCCAGGTAGGTGCAACGATTCAAGCGCTGTTGCCAGGTAGGTGCAACGATTCAAGCGCTGTTGCCAGGTAGGTGCAACGATTCAAGCGCTATTGCCAGGTAGGCGCAACGATTCAAGCGCTGTTGCCAGGTAGGTGCAACGATTCAAGCGCTGTTGCCAGTTAGGCGCAACGATTCAAGCGCTGTTGCCAGGTAGGTGCAACGATTCAAGCGCTGTTGCCAGGTAGGTGCAACGATTCAAGCGCTGTTGCCAGGTAGGTGCAACGATTCAAGCGCTGTTGCCAGGTAGGTGCAACGATTCAAGCGCTGTTGCCAGGTAGGTGCAACGATTCAAGCGCTGTTGCCAGGTAGGTGCAACGATTCAAGCGCTGTTGCCAGGTAGGTGCAACGATTCAAGCGCTGTTGCCAGGTAGGTGCAACGATTCAAGCGCTGTTGCCAGGTAGGTGCAACGATTCAAGCGCTGTTGCCAGGTAGGTGCAACGATTCAAGCGCTGTTGCCAGGTAGGTGCAACGATTCAATCGCTGTTGCCAGGTAGGTGCAACGATTCAAGCGCTGTTGGCGATAGGCGCAACGATTCAAGCGCTGTTGCCAGGTAGGTGCAACGATTCAAGCGCTGTTGCCAGGTAGGTGCAACGATTCAAGCGCTGTTGCCAGGTAGGTGCAACGATTCAAGCGCTGTTGCCAGGTAGGTGCAACGATTCAAGCGCTGTTGCCAGGTAGGTGCAACGATTCAAGCGCTGTTGCCAGGTAGGTGCAACGATTCAAGCGCTGTTGCCAGGTAGGTGCAACGATTCAATCGCTGTTGCCAGGTAGGTGCAACGATTCAAGCGCTGTTGCCAGGTAGGTGCAACGATTCAAGCGCTGTTGCCAGGTAGGTGCAACGATTCAAGCGCTGTTGCCAGGTAGGTGCAACGATTCAAGCGCTGTTGCCAGGTAGGTGCAACGATTCAAGCGCTGTTGCCAGGTAGGTGCAACGATTCAATCGCTGTTGCCAGGTAGGTGCAACGATTCAAGCGCTGTTGCCAGGTAGGTGCAACGATTCAAGCGCTGTTGCCAGGTAGGTGCAACGATTCAAGCGCTGTTGCCAGGTAGGTGCAACGATTCAAGCGCTGTTGCCAGGTAGGTGCAACGATTCAGGCGCTGTTGCCAGGTAGGTGCAACGATTCAAGCGCTGTTGCCAGGTAGGTGCAACGATTCAAGCGCTGTTGCCAGGTAGGTGCAACGATTCAATCGCTGTTGCCAGGTAGGTGCAACGATTCAAGCGCTGTTGGCGATAGGCGCAACGATTCAAGCGCTGTTGCCAGGTAGGTGCAACGATTCAAGCGCTGTTGCCAGGTAGGTGCAACGATTCAAGCGCTGTTGCCAGGTAGGTGCAACGATTCAAGCGCTGTTGCCAGGTAGGTGCAACGATTCAAGCGCTGTTGCCAGGTAGGTGCAACGATTCAAGCGCTGTTGCCAGGTAGGTGCAACGATTCAAGCGCTGTTGCCAGGTAGGTGCAACGATTCAAGCGCTGTTGCCAGGTAGGTGCAACGATTCAATCGCTGTTGCCAGGTAGGTGCAACGATTCAAGCGCTGTTGCCAGGTAGGTGCAACGATTCAAGCGCTGTTGCCAGGTAGGTGCAACGATTCAAGCGCTGTTGCCAGGTAGGTGCAACGATTCAAGTGCTGTTGGCGATAGGCGCAACGATTCAAGCGCTGTTGCCAGGTAGGTGCAACGATTCAAGCGCTGTTGCCAGGTAGGTGCAACGATTCAAGCGCTGTTGCCAGGTAGGTGCAACGATTCAAGCGCTGTTGGCGATAGGCGCAACGATTCAAGCGCTGTTGCCAGGTAGGTGCAACGATTCAAGCGCTGTTGGCGATAGGCGCAACGATTCAAGCGCTGTTGCCAGGTAGGTGCAACGATTCAAGCGCTGTTGCTAGGTAGGTGCAACGATTCAAGCGCTGTTGCCAGGTAGGTGCAACGATTCAAGCGCTGTTGCCAGGTAGGTGCAACGATTCAAGCGCTGTTGCCAGGTAGGTGCAACGATTCAATCGCTGTTGCCAGGTAGGTGCAACAATTCAAGCGCTGTTGCCAGGTAGGTGCAACGATTCAATCACTGTTGCCAGGTAGGTGCAACGATTCAAGCGCTGTTGCCAGGTAGGTGCAACGATTCAAGCGCTGTTGGCGATAGGCGCAACGATTCAAGCGCTGTTGCCAGGTAGGTGCAACGATTCAAGCGCTGTTGCCAGGTAGGTGCAACGATTCAAGCGCTGTTGCCAGGTAGGTGCAACGATTCAAGCGCTGTTGCCAGGTAGGTGCAACGATTCAAGCGCTGTTGGCGATAGGCGCAACGATTCAAGCGCTGTTGCCAGGTAGGTGCAACGATTCAAGCGCTGTTGCTAGGTAGGTGCAACGATTCAAGCGCTGTTGCCAGGTAGGTGCAACGATTCAAGCGCTGTTGCCAGGTAGGTGCAACGATTCAAGCGCTGTTGCCAGGTAGGTGCAACGATTCAATCGCTGTTGCCAGGTAGGTGCAACGATTCAAGCGCTGTTGCCAGGTAGGTGCAACGATTCAATCGCTGTTGCCAGGTAGGTGCAACGATTCAAGCGCTGTTACCAGGTAGGTGCAACGATTCAAGCGCTGTTGCCAGGTAGGCACAACGATTCAAGCGCTGTTGCCAGGTAGGTGCAACGATTCAAGCGCTGTTGCCAGGTAGGTGCAACGATTCAAGCGCTGTTGCCAGGTAGGTGCAACGATTCAAGCGCTGTTGCCAGGTAGGTGCAAATGATTCAGCTGCACTGCGAACTGGGAAGGCGCAGTGTTCCCATTTTTAACCATTTAATGTGTCTGAAGGTACGAACTCTGCTTTCCCGAAGGGCACGGAGAGCAAATCAAATGCCTGTAGGACTACAGCTGGCCACCTGGATGGCTCAGATTACCGTGTCTGCAGTAATGTAAAACAAATCTAAGGCAAAAAATGATACTGTGAGATTTCAAAACCATGACTAAAGACAGAATGTCAAGGAATACCTCAAAGAGCTGCTGTTTTTTACGAGTGAATTCAAGTTCTTACTCAGCACTGTCAACACTTTTTAATTCAACACTTTTATAAACCATAAATCAGTGTATCGATAGACTTGAATTTGTTATTATCAACGTAGGTCTTTTTTTTTTTTATATAGAGGAAAGTTTCACTTTCTCTGGTCGTAGGAGTAACAACCTGTATTTGTGCATGAGGCAGTTGCTACTCGAGTTTCGCCATCAGCTGGAAGACGGTGTGTCTTTTTGGGTCAGTGTCATCGGAGGAAAGGGAGAGCGGAGGGATGCTGAGTAGCGGACTCTCAGTCTGACTATTAATCAGATCCAGGCCTAGTAAATTAAAAATAAAAAGCAAATTATTTAAATGTATGCTCACTAAGCTCTGCCTCACAAGTAAGACAAAAACGGATCATATAGCCTACCTCAATTTGTCCGAACAACAATTAAATTAAAGCCAATATGAGGTGTAAATGTATTGGGCCTGTAGTCTACTTAATTAACTCATCTCATTGCAACATAGCTGTTTTTAATAGATTCATGTTGCATGGGCTTACGTTTTTAAAGTCATATTTACAAACAAATCTCAGCTTGCATTTTGACTCAGAAAGTGATCTTGACTCAGAAAAGGTTGGTGACCACTGCTCTACGGGGTATTTGACCTTTGACACCATGTTTTCTCCAAGGACAACAAGAGCTGCGTATAGCCGTCACATTTGATAGATACTTCTGAGGAAATAATTGCTGCTGCTGAAGAGTTTAACAGTGTGATCTCGCTGGTGCTAAAGAGATTAACAGTGTGATCTCACTGGTGCTAAAGAGATTAACAGTGTGATCTCACTGGTGCTAAACAGTTTAACAGTGTGATCTCACTGGTGCTAAAGAGATTAACAGTGTGATCTCACTGGTGCTAAACAGTTTAACAGTGTGATCTCACTGGTGCTAAACAGATTAACAGTGTGATCTCACTGGTGCTAAACAGTTTAACAGTGTGATCTCACTGGTGCTAAAGAGAATAACAGTGTGATCTCACTGGTGCTAAACAGATTAACAGTGTGATCTCACTGGTGCTAAACAGTTTAACAGTGTGATCTCACTGGTGCTAAAGAGATTAACAGTGTGACCTCACTGGTGCTAAACAGTTTAACAGTGTGATCTCACTGGTGCTAAACAGATTAACAGTGTGATCTCACTGGTGCTAAACAGTTTAACAGTGTGACCTCACTGGTGCTAAACAGTTTAACAGTGTGATCTCACTGGTGCTAAACAGTTTAACAGTGTGATCTCACTGGTGCTAAACAGTTTAACAGTGTGATCTCACTGGTGCTAAACAGTTTAACAGTGTGATCTCACTGGTCCTAAAGAGTTTAACAGTGTGATCTCACTGGTGCTAAAGAGTTTAACAGTGTGATCTCACTGGTGCTAAAGAGATTAACAGTGTGATCTCACTGGTGCTAAACAGTTTAACAGTGTGATCTCACTGGTGCTAAAGAGATTAACAGTGTGACCTCACTGGTGCTAAACAGTTTAACAGTGTGATCTCACTGGTGCTAAACAGTTTAACAGTGTGATCTCACTGGTGCTAAAGAGATTAACAGTGTGACCTCACTGGTGCTAAACAGTTTAACAGTGTGATCTCACTGGTGCTAAACACTTTAACAGTGTGATCTCACTGGTGCTAAACAGTGTAACAGTGTGATCTCACTGGTGCTAAAGAGTTTAACAGTGTGATCTCACTGGTGCTAAACAGTTTAACAGTGTGACCTCACTGGTGCTAAACAGTTTAACAGTGTGACGTCACTGGTGCTAAACAGTTTAACAGTGTGACCTCACTGGATCTAAAGAGATTAACAGTGTGATCTCACTGGTGCTAAACAGTTTAACAGTGTGACCTCACTGGTGCTAAACAGTTTAACAGTGTGACCTCACTGGTGCTAAACAGTTTAACAGTGTGATCTCGCTGGTGCTAAAGAGATTAACAGTGTGATCTCACTGGTGCTAAAGAGATTAACAGTGTGATCTCACTGGTGCTAAACAGTTTAACAGTGTGATCTCACTGGTGCTAAAGAGATTAACAGTGTGATCTCACTGGTGCTAAACAGTTTAACAGTGTGATCTCACTGGTGCTAAACAGATTAACAGTGTGATCTCACTGGTGCTAAACAGTTTAACAGTGTGATCTCACTGGTGCTAAAGAGAATAACAGTGTGATCTCACTGGTGCTAAACAGTTTAACAGTGTGATCTCACTGGTGCTAAACAGATTAACAGTGTGATCTCACTGGTGCTAAACAGTTTAACAGTGTGATCTCACTGGTGCTAAACAGTTTAACAGTGTGATCTCACTGGTGCTAAACAGTTTAACAGTGTGATCTCACTGGTGCTAAAGAGATTAACAGTGTGACCTCACTGGTGCTAAACAGTTTAACAGTGTGATCTCACTGGTGCTAAACAGATTAACAGTGTGATCTCACTGGTGCTAAACAGTTTAACAGTGTGACCTCACTGGTGCTAAACAGTTTAACAGTGTGATCTCACTGGTGCTAAACAGTTTAACAGTGTGATCTCACTGGTGCTAAACAGTTTAACAGTGTGATCTCACTGGTGCTAAACAGTTTAACAGTGTGATCTCACTGGTCCTAAAGAGTTTAACAGTGTGATCTCACTGGTGCTAAAGAGTTTAACAGTGTGATCTCACTGGTGCTAAAGAGATTAACAGTGTGATCTCACTGGTGCTAAACAGTTTAACAGTGTGATCTCACTGGTGCTAAAGAGATTAACAGTGTGACCTCACTGGTGCTAAACAGTTTAACAGTGTGATCTCACTGGTGCTAAACAGTTTAACAGTGTGATCTCACTGGTGCTAAAGAGATTAACAGTGTGACCTCACTGGTGCTAAACAGTTTAACAGTGTGATCTCACTGGTGCTAAACACTTTAACAGTGTGATCTCACTGGTGCTAAACAGTGTAACAGTGTGATCTCACTGGTGCTAAAGAGTTTAACAGTGTGATCTCACTGGTGCTAAACAGTTTAACAGTGTGACCTCACTGGTGCTAAACAGTTTAACAGTGTGACCTCACTGGTGCTAAACAGTTTAACAGTGTGACCTCACTGGTGCTAAAGAGATTAACAGTGTGATCTCACTGGTGCTAAACAGTTTAACAGTGTGACCTCACTGGTGCTAAAGAGTTTAACAGTGTGATCTCACTGGTGCTAAACAGTTTAACAGTGTGATCTCACTGGTGCTAAACAGTTTAACAGTGTGATCTCACTGGTGCTAAACAGTTTAACAGTGTGACCTCACTGGTGCTAAAGAGATTAACGGTGTGATCTCACTGGTGCTAAAGAGATTAACAGTGTGATCTCACTGGTGCTAAAGAGATTAACAGTGTGATCTCACTGGTGCTAAAGAGATTAACAGTGTGATCTCACTGGTGCTAAAGAGATTAACAGTGTGATCTCACTGGTGCTAAACAGTTTAACAGTGTGATCTCACTGGTGCTAAAGAGATTAACAGCGTGATCTCACTGGTGCTAAAGAGATTAACAGTGTGATCTCACTGGTGCTAAACAGTTTAACAGTGTGACCTCACTGGTGCTAAACAGTTTAACAGTGTGACCTCACTGGTGCTAAACAGTTTAACAGTGTGATCTCACTGGTGCTAAACAGTTTAACAGTGTGACCTCACTGGTGCTAAACAGTTTAACAGTGTGATCTCACTGGTGCTAAACAGTTTAACAGTGTGATCTCACTGGTGCTAAACAGTTTAACAGTGTGACCTCACTGGTGCTAAACAGTTTAACAGTGTGATCTCACTGGTGCTAAACAGTTTAACAGTGTGATCTCACTGGTGCTAAACAGTTTAACAGTGTGACCTCACTGGTGCTAAACAGTTTAACAGTGTGACCTCACTGGTGCTAAACAGTTTAACAGTGTGACCTCACTGGTGCTAAACAGTTTAACAGTGTGACCTCACTGGTGCTAAACAGTTTAACAGTGTGACCTCACTGGTGCTAAACAGTTTAACAGTGTGACCTCACTGGTGCTAAACAGTTTAACAGTGTGACCTCACTGGTGCTAAACAGTTTAACAGTGTGATCTCACTGGTGCTAAACAGTTTAACAGCGTGATCTCACTGCTACTAAGGGACTCAAACTACTTGTCCTGAATTAGGAGGATTTTTTAAAAGATTAACTAGAGTATACACTACATTCTACACTACAGTATACACTACATTCTACACTACAGTCTACACTACAGTCTACACTACAGTCTACAGTACAGTCTACACTACATTCTACACTAGAGTCTACACTAAAGTCTACACTACATTCTACAGTACAGTCTACACTACATTCTACAGTACAGTCTACACTACATTCTACACTACAGTCTATTCTACAGTCTATAGTACATTCAACACTACAGTATACACTACAGTCTACAGTACAGTCTACACTACAGTATACACTACAGCATACACTACAGTCTACACTACAGTCTACAGTACAGTCTACACTACAGTCTACAGTACAGTCTACACTACAGTCTATTCTACTCTAGTCTAGTCTACACTACAGTCTACAGTACATTCTACACTACAGTCTACACTACAGTCTACACTACAGTCTACACTACATTCTACACTACATTCTACACTACAGTATACAGTATTGTCTACATTAGTCCACAGTACAGTCTACACTACAGTCTACACTACAGTCTACACTACAGTATACAATATTGTCTACATTAGTCCACAGTACAGTCTACACTACAGTCTACACTACAGTCTACATTAGTCTACACTACATTCTACACTACAGTATACATTATTGTCTACATTAGTACACAGTACAGTCTACACTACAGTCTACACTACAGTCTACATTAGTCTACACTACATTCTACACTACAGTATACAGTATTGTCTACATTAGTCCACAGTACAGTCTACACTACAGTCTACACTACAGTCTACATTAGTCTACACTACATTCTACACTACAGTATACAGTATTGTCTACATTAGTCTACAGTACAGTCTACACTACATTCTACACTACAGTATACATTAGTCTACACTACAGTCTACACTACAGTATACAGTATTGTCTACATTAGTCTACAGTACAGTCTACACTACAGTCTACAATGCAGTATACATTAGTCTACACTACATTCTACACTACAGTATACATTAGTCTACACTACAGTATACAGTATTGTCTACATTAGTCTACAGTACAGTCTACACTACAGTATACATTAGTCTACAGTACAGTCTACACTACAGTCTACAGTACAGTCTACACTACAGTATACCGTATTGTCTACATTAGTCTACACTACAGTCTACACTACAGTCTACATTAGTCTACACTACATTCTACACTACAGTATACAGTATTGTCTACATTAGTCTACAGTACAGTCTACATTAGTCTACAGTACAGTCTACACTACAGTCTACACTACAGTCTACATTAGTCTACACTACATTCTACACTACAGTATACAGTATTGTCTACATTAGTCTACACAACATTCTACACTACAGTATACAGTATTGTCTACATTAGTCTACAGTACAGTCTACATTAGTCTACACTACATTCTACACTACAGTATACAGTATTATCTACATTAGTCTACAGTACAGTCTACATTAGTCTACAGTACAGTCTAAACTGCTCCATCCTTCCCTCTCTAATAAAGACACGGTATGATATGAACAGAAAAATCATGACAAAAAAAAAATCCATATCATAATTGAGTAGCAAGCTTGTGTCAAAAGGAGCTGGAGATGAGCCATATCACTGATCTGTGGCGGAGGTTTTCCTTCTTTAAGTGTTCAGGGTGTCAACGTCTGACATCTGTAGCGAGCACAAAGCCAGCCCCGCTGTCATCCTAAATGGCCTTCCGTCAGACTTAAGTTCCTTAATGGAGTCCGGTCTAAAACCTTAGTTAGATTAATGACAACGGACCTTTAGTGGCAATCATCCTCCATATTAAAGAGGTTTGTAATCGTCCGTTCCCTCCATATTAACGAGGCTGTAATCATCCATTCCCTCCATATTAACGAGGCTGTAATCATCCATTCCCTCCATACTAAAGAGTCTGTAATCATCTATTCCCTCCATATTAAAGAGGCTGTAATCATCCATTCCCTCCATATTAAAGAGTCTGTAATCATCCATTCCCTCCATATTAAAGAGTCTGTAATCATCCACTCCCTCCATATTAACGAGGCTGTAATCATCCATTCTCTCCATATTAAAGAGTCTGTAATCATCCATTCCCTCCATATTAAAGAGTCTGTAATCATCCATTCCCTCCATATTAAAGAGTCTGTAATCATCCATTCCCTCCATATTAAAGAGTCTGTAATCATCCATTCCCTCCATATTAAAGAGTCTGTAATCATCCATTACCTCCATTATTAAAGAGTCTGTAATCATCCATTACCTCCATTATTAAAGAGTCTGTAATCATCCATTACCTCCATTATTAAAGAGTCTGTAATCATCCATTACCTCCATTATTAAATAGTCTGTTTAGGTCAGCTCTTTCACTCAGGGTAAACTTGTTGTATATTCTACTCTATATGATCTCCCATGAATGTGATCGCTTAAGAAACACCTTCTTTTTTTGGTGGGGAGAGGATAGAGAGCAAAGCCATGAGAAAACAGCAACAGCTGATTACGTAATGAACGTTGTTGTCTGAAGCCATTAATGGGGAATAGAAAACAAATGCCGGCTGTATGCAGATATGTGGCGGAAGTGGTGGGATGGCAGGAGAACGATGTTTCAGTCATTGACTTAATAAAGGGGGGGGGGGGAGCGGGGGAGGGGGGCGTTAATTAGAAAGTAGGCTACGCTAACGAAGGCAAGTTAATTAATTGTAAAGTGCATCAATTATGAGCTAATTTGGTTCCAGACAGGGCTGTAAGGGACTCCGAGCAGAGACTGTTGAAGGGTAGAGATCCCTGATGAAGAACAAAGTGTTTATTACTTAAACCCAATTAGTGAAGTCTTCATGAATATCAGAGGGTATATAATCTCTGGTTACACAGGGTTAGACAGACACTATCAGAGGGTATATCATCTCTGGTTACACGGGGTCAGACATACACTATCAGAGGGTATATCATCTCTGGTTACACGGGGTCAGACAGACACTATCAGAGGGTATATAATCTCTGGTTACACAGGGCCAGACAGACACTATCAGAGGGTATATAATCTCTGGTTACACAGGGTCAGACAGACACTATCAGAGGGTATATAATCTCTGGTTACACAGGGTCAGACAGACAGACACTATCAGAGGGTATATCATCTCTGGTTACACAGGGTCAGACAGACACTATCCGAGGGTATATTATCTCTGGTTACACAGGGTCAGACAGACACTATCAGAGGGTATATAATCTCTGGTTACACAGGGTCAGACAGACACTATCAGAGGGTATATCATCTCTGGTTACACAGGGTCAGACAGACACTATCAGAGGGTATATAATCTCTGGTTACACAGGGTCAGACGGACACTATCAGAGGGTGTATAATCTCTGGTTACACAGGGTAAGACAGACACTATCAGAGGGTATATCATCTCTGGTTACACAGGGTCAGACAGACACTATCAGAGGGTATATCATCTCTGGTTACACAGGGTCAGACAGACACTATCAGAGGGTATATCATCTCTGGTTACACAGGGTCAGACAGACACTATCAGAGGGTATATAACCTCTGGTTACACAGGGTCAGATAGACACTATCAGAGGGTATATCATCTCTGGTTACACAGGGTCAGACAGACAGACACTATCAGAGGGTATATCATCTCTGGTTACACAGGGTCAGACAGACACTATCAGAGGGTATATCATCTCTGGTTACACAGGGTCAGACAGACACTATCAGAGGGTATATCATCTCTGGTTACACAGGGCCAGACAGACACTATCAGAGGGTATATCATCTCTGGTTACACAGGGTCAGACAGACACTATCAGAGGGTATATCATCTCTGGTTACACAGGGTCAGACAGACACTATCAGAGGGTATATAATCTCTGGTTACACAGGGTCAGACAGACACTATCAGAGGGTATATCATCTCTGGTTACACAGGGTCAGACAGACACTATCAGAGGGTATATCATCTCTGGTTACACAGGGCCAGACAGACACTATCAGAGGGTATATAATCTCTGGTTACACAGGGTCAGACAGACACTATCAGAGGGTATATCATCTCTGGTTACACAGGGTCAGACAGACACTATCAGAGGGTATATAACCTCTGGTTACACAGGGTCAGACAGACACTATCAGAAGGTATATAATCTCTGGTTACACAGGGCCAGACAGACACTATCAGAGGGTATATCATCTCTGGTTACACAGGGTCAGATAGACACTATCAGAGGGTATATCATCTCTGGTTACACAGGGACAGACAGACACTATCAGAGGGTATATAATCTCTGGTTACACAGGGTCAGACAGACACTATCAGAGGGTATATAATCTCTGGTTACACAGGGTCAGACAGACACTATCAGAGGGTATATAATCTCTGGTTACACAGGGTCAGACAGACACTATCAGAGGGTATATAACCTCTGGTTACACAGGGTCAGACAGACACTATCAGAGGGTATATAACCTCTGGTTACACAGGGTCAGACAGACACTATCAGAGGGTATATCATCTCTGGTTACACGGGGTCAGACAGACACTATCAGAGGGTATATAATCTCTGGTTACACAGGGCCAGACAGACACTATCAGAGGTTATATAATCTCTGGTTACACAGGGTCAGACAGACACTATCAGAGGTTATATAATCTCTGGTTACACAGGGCCAGACAGACACTATCAGAGTGTATATCATCTCTGGTTACACAGGGTCAGACAGACACTATCAGAGGGTATATCATCTCTGGTTACACGGGGTCAGACAGACACTATCAGAGGTTATATAATCTCTGGTTACACAGGGCCAGACAGACACTATCAGAGGGTATATAATCTCTGGTTACACAGGGTCAGATAGACACTATCAGAGGGTATATAATCTCTGGTTACACGGGGCCAGACAGACACTATCAGAGGGTATATAATCTCTGGTTACACGGGGTCAGACAGACACTATCAGAGGGTATATCATCTCTGGTTACACGGGGTCAGACAGACACTATCAGAGGGTATATAATCTCTGGTTACACAGGGTCAGACAGACACTATCAGAGGGTATATCATCTCTGGTTACACAGGGTCAGACAGACACTATCAGAGGGTATATCATCTCTGGTTACACAGGGTCAGATAGACACTATCAGAGGGTATATCATCTCTGGTTACACAGGGTCAGACAGACACTATCAGAGGGTATATAACCTCTGGTTACACAGGGTCAGACAGACACTATCAGAGGGTATATAACCTCTGGTTACACAGGGTCAGACAGACACTATCAGAGGGTATATCATCTCTGGTTACACAGGGTCAGACAGACACTATCAGAGGGTATACAATCTCTGGTTACACAGGGTCAGACAGACAGACACTTATGTTCAACAACCCAGAAAGAAGCACGGAAGGTTTGCCGGAGAATGTTTAAAACATTTGTGTATGGCTACTGTTAGAATTAGAAGGTATTTTTATTCTTAGAGAACAGTTACACAGCCTCTTTCCACTATACACATCCTAACCATTGGTTGTATTTCATGGAACATTCTTAGAAGATTGTGGGTATCTACAGAACACGGTGAATATTCTACAACGCTAGCATCTATGTCACCCGGAAAGTACTCAGGCCCTGTTAAAAATTGATGAAATTAAAATTATCATCAATCTACAAAGAATACCCCATAATGTGAAAGTGAAAACATGTTCTGACATTTTTGCTAATTTATTAAAAAATAAGAAACAGAAATACCTTATTTACATGAGTATTCAGACCCTTTGCTATGAGACTCTACAATGAGCTCAAGTGCATCCTGTTTCTGTCAAATTGGTTGTTGATCATTGCTACACAACCGTTTTCAGGTCTTTCCATAAATGTTCAAGTAGATTGAAGTCAAAACTGTAACTCGGCCCACTTAGCGACATTCACTGTGTTCTTGGGAAGCAACTCCAGTGTAGAATTGGCCTTGTGTTTTAGTTTATTGTCCTACTGAAAAGTGAATGAATCTCCCAGTGTCTGGTGGAAAGCAGACTGAGCCAGGTTTTCCTCTAGGGAGATGCCTGTGCTTAGCTCAAACAAAAATGATCCTGAAAAGCTCCCCAGTCCTTAACGATTACAAGCATACCCTGTGACGTGGTGAGATCGGGCCCAGGTGCAGAAAAGAGACCAGACGAGGAATCAGTTGTTAAGGCTTAACATGAATACTTTACTGATAAACAGTAGCGGCAGAATCACAGCACACTTTAGGGAGGGAAAAAAAACAAAAAAACAAACGCTAAGTCTCAAAACCTCACTCAGGAAACAAACGCGCACGGTAACCAAGTCAAGCTTCAGCAAAGGAAACCAGGAAAACACACCTCTTTTAACAGGGAAATCACAATGCGTAATAGGACACACCTTAGTGTCATTAATGTCTCTAGGACGGTCTCTGCCGCCCTCTGGTGTCAGGTGGAAACATGACAGTGCACATAACATGATGCAGTCACCACTATGCTTGAAAATAGGAACAGTGGTACTCAGTAATGTGTTGTATTGGAACTGTTTCCTTCCTCTCCGGCAACTGAGTTAGGAAGGACGCCTGTATCTTTGTCGTGACTGGGTGTATTGATACACCATCCAAAGTGTAATTAATAACTTCACCATGCTAAAGAGATAGTCAATGTCTGTTTATATTTTTACCCATCTACCAATAGGTGTCCTTCTTTGCGAGGCATTGGAAAACATCCCTAGTCATTGTGGATGAATCTGTGTTTTAAAATTGTACTGCTCGACTGAGGGACCTTACAGATAATTGTATGTTTAAGGGGGTACAGAGATGACGTTGTCATTCAAAAAAATCTTGTTAAACACAATTTATTTAGGCTCGACAATAATTATTAACTCAACACATGTCAGCGTTCCGTGTTTTATTAATTTGAAAAACATAATTCCACTTTGACAATTATGGGGTATTGTGTGTAGGCCAGTGAGAAAAACAAATCTAAAGGTAATCAACTTTAAATTGAGGCTGTAACAACAACGGCACTGTATGATTCAGACATTAATTGAAACATGATTCTTGAAGACACTTAAACCAAGCAGGTAATTGAAAAGCCTTGGGTGGTTTATAAAATTAATAAAGCTGTTTAGTTTCTGACAAGACATTATAATTGTTTTCTATGTAAGCTCAAAGGGTTGCCTTTCCTGGCATTACTTGACTTTTATCAAGATTGGTATCAAAATATAGGAACATAGCCGGTCCTCACAGAAGGCAGGATGGGGTACACAGTGTGTCAGGGGGAGGTTACTGACAGAAGGCAGGATGGGGTACACAGTGTGTCAGGGGGAGGTTACTGACAGAAGGCAGGATGGGGTACACAGTGTGTCAGGGGGAGGTTACTGACAGAAGGCAGGATGGGGTACACAGTGTGTCAGGGGGAGGTTACTGACAGAAGGCAGGATGGGGTACACAGTGTGTCAGGGGAGGGTACTGACAGAAGGCAGGATGGGGTACACAGTGTGTCAGGGGAGGGTACTGACAGAAGGCAGGATGGGGTACACAGTGTGTCAGGGGAGGGTACTGACAGAAGGTTCAGGGTATGGTGTTTGGGTCAGGCCCTGCCCCAGTGGTAAAAAGTACCTAAGTAAAAATACTTTGAAGTACTACTTAAGTCATTTTGGAGGGTATCTGTACTTTACTTTAGTATTTATATTTTTGGCAACTTTTACTTTTACATCACTACAGTCCTAAAGAAAATAATGTACATTTTACTCCATACATTTCCCCCGACACCCAAAAGTACTCGTTACATTTTGACAGGAAAATGGTCAAATTCACACACTTATTAAGAGAACATCCCTGGTCATCTCTACTGCCTCTGATCTGGAGGACTCACTAAACAGAGAACATCCCTGGTCATCCCTACTTCCTCTGATCTGGAGGACTCACTAAACAGAGAACATCCCTGGTCATCTCTACTGCCTCTGATCTGGAGGACTCACTAAACAGAGAACATCCCTGGTCATCTCTACTGCCTCTGATCTGGAGGACTCACTAAACAGAGAACATCCCTGGTCATCTCTACTGCCTCTGATCTGGTGGACTCGCTAAACAGAGAACATCCCTGGTCATCTCTACTGCCTCTGATCTGGAGGACTCACTAAACAGAGAACATCCCTGGTCATCTCTACTGCCTCTGATCTGGAGGACTCACTAAACAGAGAACATCCCTGGTCACCCCTACTGCCTCTGATCTGGTGGACTCACTAAACAGAGAACATCCCTGGTCACCACTACTGCCTCTGATCTGGTGGACTCACTAAACAGAGAACATCCCTGGTCATCCCTACTGCCTCTGATCTGGAGGACTCACTAAACAGAGAACATCCCTGGTCACCACTACTGCCTCTGATCTGGTGGACTCACTAAACAGAGAACATCCCTGGTCACCACTACTGCCTCTGATCTGGTGGACTCACTGAACACACATGCTTTGTTTGTAAATTATGATTTAGTGTTGGAGTGTTCCCCTGGTTGCCTGTCAATTATTTTTTAACTAGACAATTCTGCCATCTGCTTTTCTTAATAGAAGGAATTTAAAATGATTTATACTTTTACTTTTGATACTAAAGTACATTTGAGATATTCCATTTACTTTTGATACTTTAGTATATTTAAAATCAAATACTTTTAGACTTTTACTCAAGTAGTATTTCACTGGGTGACTCTCACTTTTACTTGGGTCATTTTCTATTAAGGAATCTTTACTTTTACTCAAGTAGGACAATTGAGTACTTTTTCCACCACTGCCTGCCCCAGGGTAACCCCAGGTGAGAGAGTTACAGTGGAGAGTGGAGAGAGAGACAGACAGGGACCCATAGCTGTGGAGAGAGAGACAGACAGGGACTCACGGCTGTGGAGAGAGAGACAGACAGGGACCCACTGCTGTGGAGAGAGAGACAGACAGGGACCCACAGCTGTGGACAGAGAGACAGACAGGGACTCACGGCTGTGGAGAGAGAGACAGACAGGGACCCACAGCTGTGTAGAGAGACAGACAGGGACTCACGGCTGTGGAGAGAGAGACAGACGGGGACCCACAGCTGTGGAGAGAGAGAGACAGATAGGGACTCATGGCTGTGGACAGAGAGACAGACAGGGACCCACAGCTGTGGAGAGAGAGACAGACGGGGACCCACAGCTGTGGAGAGAGAGACAGACAGGGACCCACGGCTGTGGAGAGAGAGACAGACAGGGGCCCACGGCTGTGGAGAGAGAGACAGACGGGGACCCACGGCTGTGGAGAGAGAGACAGACAGGGACTCACAGCTGTGTAGAGAGAGAGACAGACAGGGACCCACAGCTGTGTAGAGAGAGACAGACGGGGACCCACGGCTATGGAGAGAGAGACAGACGGGGACCTAGGGCTGTGTAGAGAGAGACAGACAGGGACCCACAGCTGTGTAGAGAGAGACAGACAGGGACCCACAGCTGTGTAGAGAGAGACAGGGACTCACGGCTGTGTAGAGAGAGACAGGGACTCACAGCTGTGTAGAGTGAGACAGGGACTCACAGCTGTGTAGAGAGAGACAGGGAACCACAGCTGTGTAGAGAGAGACAGACGGGGACCCACGGCTGTGTAGAGACAGACGGGGACCCACGGCTGTGGAGAGAGAGACAGGGACTCACAGCTGTGTAGAGAGAGACAGACGGGGACCCACGGCTGTGGAGAGAGAGACAGGGACTCACGGCTGTGTAGAGAGAGACAGACAGGGACCACAGCTGTATAGAGAGAGACAGACAGGGACCCACAGCTGTGTAGAGAGAGACAGACGGGGACCCACGGCTGTGTAGAGACAGACGGGGACCCACGGCTGTGGAGAGAGAGATAGGGACTCACAGCTGTGTAGAGAGAGACAGACAGGGACCACAGCTGTATAGAGAGAGACAGACAGGGACCCACAGCTGTATAGAGAGAGACAGACGGGGACCCACAGCTGTGGAGAGAGAGACTGACAGGGACCCACGGCTGTGGAGAGAGAGACAGACAGGGACCCACGGCTATGGAGAGAGAGACAGACAGGGACCCACGGCTGTGGAGAGAGAGACAGACTGGGACCCACAGCTGTGTAGAGAGAAACAGACTGGGACCCACAGCTGTGTAGAGAGCTATTACCAGGGAAATGAGGCCAGGCCTCATAGCTACCACTCTCATTATTATCTGATGGTCCTCCTCTCTATACAGCTGTACATGGAGGAGTCTGTCTCCATGGATACACTGGACACCCTGTGATGGACACCCTGTGATGGACACCCTGTGATGAACAGGTAGTGTTCTCCTGGCATCAACCAAACCCAGATTCGTCCGTCGGACTGCCAGATGGTGAAGCGTGACTCATCACTCCAGAGAACACGTTTCCACGGCTCCAGAGGCCAAATGGCGGCGAGCTTTAATAGCTGATGCTTGTTTTTGTGCAAGCTGATCTTAGGTTTGCGCGCGGCTTCTCGGCCATGGAAACCCATTTCATGAAGCTGGCAACGAACCGTTATAGTGCCGACGTTGCTTCCAGAGACCGTTTGGAAATTGGTAGTGAGTGTTGCAACAGAGGACAGAGGATTTTTACGCGCTAAGCGGTCCCGTTCTGTGAGCTGTTGATGCTAGACGTTTCTGCTTCACAATAACAGCACTTACAGTTGACCGGGGCAGCTCTAGCAGGGCAGAAATATGATGAACTGACTTGTTGGCAAGGTGGCATCCTATGACGGTGCCACGTCAAAGGTCACTGAGCTTCTTCAGTACGGGCCATTCTACTGACAGTGTATGTCTATGGAGATTGCATGGTTGTGTGCTCGATTTTATAAACTTGTCAGCGACAGGTATGGATAATACTTTTGAATATATATATATATATATATATATATATTTTTTAACCTTCATTTAACTAGGCAAGTCAGTTAAGAACAAATTCTTATTTTCAATGACGGCCTAGGAACAGCGGGTTAACTGCCTTGTTCAGGGGCAGAACGAGAGATTTGTACCTTGTCAGCTCGGGGATTTGAACTTGCAACCTTCCAGTTACTAGTCCAACACTCTAACCACTAGGCTACCCTGGCTTTTTTTGCAAATGAAGAAATACCTTATTTATATAAGTATTCAGACCCTTTGCTATGAGACTTGAAATTGAGCTCAGGTGCATCCTGTTTCCATTAATCATCCTTGAGATGTTTCTACAACTTAATTGGAGTCCCCCTGTGGTCAACGTAATTGATTGGACATGATTTGGAAACGACACACACCTGTCTATATAAGGTCCCACAGTTAACAGTACTTGTCAGAGCAAAAAACAAGCCATTTAGGATGAAGGAATTGTCTGTCGAGCTCTGAGACAGGATTGACATGATTCCTCTTTTTGGGAAAGGGTACCAAAACATGTCTGCGGCATTGATGGTTCCCAAGAACACAGTGGCCTCCATCATTCTTAAATGGAAGAAGTTTGTAACGACCAAGGCCCTTCCTAGAGCTGGCCGCCCGGAAAAAATGAGCAATCAGGGGAGAAGGGTCAGGGAGGTGACCAAGAACCTGATGGTCACTCTGACAGAGCTCCAGAGTTCCTCTGTGGAGATGGAAGACCCATCGAACATCTCTGGAGAGACCTGAAAATATCTGTGCAGCAATGGTCCCCATTCCAACCTGACAGAGCTTGAGAGGATCTGCAGAGAAGACTGGGAGGATCTCCAAAGACAGGCGTGCCATTCTTGTAGTGTCATAACCAATAATTAGTTTTACTTACCAGGCAAGTCAGATAAGAACACATTTTTATTTTCAATGACAGCCTAGGAACACTAGGTTAACTGCCTTGTTCAGGGGCAGAACAATATATTTTTACATTTGTACCTTGTCAGCTCAGGGATTTGATCTTGCAACCTTTCGGTTACTAGTCCAATGCTCTAACCACTTGGCTACCAAAGGTGTTTCAAGAAAGTACTGAGTTGTAGGGTCTGAATACTTATGAAATGTGATATTTCTGTTATTTTTTTAAATATAAATTAGCAAA
>NC_048570.1:5302627-5352627 GCF_013265735.2 Oncorhynchus mykiss
TCTCTCTCTCTCTCTCTCTCCCTCTCTTTCTCCCTCCATCTCTCCCCTTCCCTCCCTCCCTCCATCTCTCCCACTCTCTCCCTCCATCTCTCCCTCTCTCCCCTTCCCTCCCCCCCTCCATCTCTCCCACTCTCCCCTTCATTCCCTCCCTCCATCTCTCCCACTCTCCCCTTCCCTCCCTCCCTCCATCTCTCCCTCTCTCCTCTTCCCTCCATCTCTCCCTCTCTCTCCTTCCCTCCCTCCCTCCATCTCTCCATCTCTCCCCTTCTCTCCCTCCCTCCATCTCTCCCACTCTCTCCCTCTCTCCCCTTCCCTTTCTCCCTCCATCTCTCCATCTCTCCCCTTCCCTCCCTCCCTCCATCTCTCCCACTCTCTCCCTCTCTCCCCTTCCCTTTCTCCCTCCATCTCTCCCTCTCTCCCCTTCCCTCCCTCCCTCCCTCCCTCCATCTCTCCCACTCTCTCCCTCCATCTCTCCCTCTCTCCCCTTCCCTCTCTCCCTCCATCCACTGAGGATCAAGCCTCCGTAATCCCAGGATTTTATATCCACCAAAACAGCTTGGGCCCATCAGCAAATTGCGATGGCATATGGTATAGGTTTATGATTAGTCTGGCACACGCATAGCAATGAGGTGCCTCATCATACGTGGGTAAACACGGTGGGGAAAATATCATAATGTTAAACGATGCCAGGGAAGTGAGGAGGGTTAGTCGCGTGTTTGCTCGGGGGAGTGGTGCTGTGATTCCCAAATGGCACCCTATTCCCTACGTAGTGCTGGGGAAAGATGGGATTAGGGACTGGTGATGGTAGATGGACTGGTGATGGTAGATGGTAGTGGAGAGAGAGAGATACAGAGAGGAGAGAGATGGAGTGACAGAGAGACAGAGAGAGACAGGGAGAGAGAGAGTGACAGAGAGATAGAGAGAGTGAGAGAGATAGAGAGAGCGAGAGAGAAAGAAAGAGAGGGAGAGAGAGAGAGAGAGAGAATAAAATTAAAGAGTAGAAGGTCTCAAAACCAAAACAACAACACCTTCCTACACAACATCACAGATAGCCTAAGAACACACCTTCCTACACAACATCACAGATAGCCTAACAACACAACACCTTCCTACACTACATCACAGATCGCCTAACAACAACACCTTCCTACACTACATCACAGATAGCCTAACAACACAACAACAACACCTTCCTACACTACATCACAGATAGCCTAACAACACACCTTCCTACACAACATCACAGATAGCCTAACAACACAACAACAACACCTTCCTACACTACATCACAGATCGCCTAACAACAACACCTTCCTACACTACATCACAGATAGCCTAACAACACAACAACACCTTCCTACACAACATCACAGATAGCCTAACAACACAACAACAACACCTTCCTACACTACATCACAGAAAGCCTAACAACAACACCTTCCTACACTACATCACAGATAGCCTAACAACACACCTTCCTACACAACATCACAGATAGCCTAACAACACAACAACAACACCTTCCTACACTACATCACAGATCGCCTAACAACAACACCTTCCTACACTACATCACAGATAGCCTAACAACACAACAACACCTTCCTACACAACATCACAGATAGCCTAACAACACAACAACAACACCTTCCTACACTACATCACAGAAAGCCTAACAACAACACCTTCCTACACTACATCACAGATAGCCTAACAACACAACAACAACAACACCTTCCTACACTACATCACAGAAAGCCTAACAACAACACCTTCCTACACTACATCACAGATAGCCTAACAACACAACAACAACAACACCTTCCTACACTACATCACAGAAAGCCTAACAACAACACCTTCCTACACTACATCACAGATAGCCTAACAACACAACAACAACAACACCTTCCTACACTACATCACAGATAGCCTAACAACACAACAACACCTTCCTACACAACATCACAGATAGCCTAACAACACAACAACAACACCTTCCTACACTACATCACAGAAAGCCTAACAACAACACCTTCCTACACTACATCACAGATAGCCTAACAACACAACAACAACAACACCTTCCTACACTACATCACAGATAGCCTAACAACACAACAACACCTTCCTACACAACATCACAGATAGCCTAACAACACAACAACAACACCTTCCTACACTACATCACAGAAAGCCTAACAACAACACCTTCCTACACTACATCACAGATAGCCTAACAACACAACAACAACAACACCTTCCTACACTACATCACAGATAGCCTAACAACACAACAACACCTTCCTACACAACATCACAGATAGCCTAACAACACAACACCTTCCTACACAACATCACAGATAGCCTAACAACAACACCTTCCTACACTACATCACAGATAGCCTAACAACAACACCTTCCTACACTACATCACAGATAGCCTAACAACACAACAACACCTTCCTACACAACATCACAGATAGCCTAAGAACACACCTTCCTACACAACATCACAGATAGCCTAACAACACACCTTCCTACACAACATCACAGATAGACTAACAACACAACAACAACAACACCTTCCTACACTACATCACAGATAGCCTAACAACACAACAACACCTTCCTACACAACATCACAGATAGCCTAAGAACACACCTTCCTACACAACATCACAGATAGCCTAACAACACACCTTCCTACACTACATCACAGATAGCCTAACAACACACCTTCCTACACTACATCACAGATAGCCTAACAACACACCTTCCTACACAACATCACAGATAGCCTAACAACACAACAACACCTTCCTACACAACATCACAGATAGCCTAACAACACACCTTCCTACACTACATCACAGATAGCCTAACAACACAACAACACCTTCCTACACAACATCACAGATAGCCTAACAACACACCTTCCTACACTACATCACAGATAGCATAACAACACACCTTCCTACACTACATCACAGATAGCCTATGTATTGTAATCTGCAACATTAGCACAATTTCAACAACATCTGCTAGAGAAGTGTGTCAGAAGCAATCTGATCCTCCTCCTGCTGCTAGACTTTGGGATGTGACGCAATAACAAACACCTCCAGACTTGTTTCCTCTCATCGTTCATTAGGCAGGAAGCTGTCTGCTTCCAGCAAGGTGACTCCTGCTCAACCCACCTCTTTTATCCGACCCGCCTCTCTGAGTTATTGCCCGATGCTCCACCTCCAATGGCCGAGAGTCCTCGTCCGATTGGCTGAGAGGCCTGTCAATCAGCTGGAGGTCCCAGGTGATTGGCTGAGCGTCCTGTCAGCTGGAGGTACCAGGTGATATGGGTTCAGACACCCAACAGACATCCCAGCTGCCTCAAAAATATGGAAACTCTAGTGTAACAGGCCCTAACACTAAACCTCACAGACAGTCAGATATTCAGCTTAATCATTAGCACAAAAACCAGACGGACCTTGTTGAGCCTACGAGGTAGAGGTGAACGTGTTAGTTAACGTGTCTGACTCAACGAACCCAACGCCTGCCCTGTGGGGGTTCACCACAGTATATATTGTGATAACATTATTCCAAATCTAGCAGTGATGGACTTTGGGGCTGGTTGTACCTAGCAGAGTGATGGACTTTGGGGCTGGTTGTACCTAGCAGTGTTGAGATTTGGGGCTGGTTGTACCTAGCAGAGTGTTGAGATTTGGGGCTGGTTGTACCTAGCAGAGTGATGGGCTTTGGGGCTGGTTGTACCTAGCAGGGTGATGGGCTTTGGGGCTGGTTGTACCTAGCAGGGTGATGGGCTTTGGGGCTGGTTGTACCTAGCAGGGTGATGGGCTTTGGGGCTGGTTGTACCTAGCAGAGTGATAGGCTTTGGGGCTGGTTGTACCTAGCAGAGTGATGAGATTTGGGGCTGGTTGTACCTAGCAGAGAGATAGGCTTTGGGGCTGGTTGTACCTAGCAGAGTGATGGGCTTTGGGGCTGGTTGTACCTAGCAGAGTGATGGACTTTGGGGCTGGTTGTACCTAGCAGAGTGATAGGCTTTGGGGCTGGTTGTACCTAGCAGAGTGATGAGATTTGGGGCTGGTTGTACCTAGCAGAGAGATAGGCTTTGGGGCTGGTTGTACCTAGCAGAGTGATGGACTTTGGGGCTGGTTGTACCTAGCAGAGAGATAGGCTTTGGGGCTGGTTGTACCTAGCAGAGTGATGGACTTTGGGGCTGGTTGTACCTAGCAGAGTGATAGGCTTTGGGGCTGGTTGTACCTAGCAGAGTGATGAGATTTGGGGTTGGTTGTACCTAGCAGAGAGATAGGCTTTGGGGCTGGTTGTACCTAGCAGAGTGATGGACTTTGGGGCTGGTTGTACCTAGCAGAGAGATAGGCTTTGGGGCTGGTTGTACCTAGCAGAGTGATGGACTTTGGGGCTGGTTGTACCTAGCAGAGAGATAGGCTTTGTGGTTGGTTGTACCTAGCAGAGTGATAGGCTTTGGGGCTGGTTGTACCTAGCAGAGTGATGGACTTTGGGGCTGGTTGTACCTAGCAGAGAGATAGGCTTTGGGGCTGGTTGTACCTAGCAGAGTGATAGGCTTTGGGGCTGGTTGTACCTAGCAGAGTGATGGGCTTTGGGGCTGGTTGTACCTAGCAGAGAGATAGGCTTTGGGGCTGGTTGTACCTAGCATAGTGATGGGCTTTATTATGTAATTACTAGGTGATTTAATTAACCTGCTTTCTAGTATTGTTTTAGGAAATAACAAGTCATTTCTGTATTGTAAATGAAAGCGCTGCCAAAGTTTTTTTGTGGGCTGTTGTGAAAAAACATGGAGAAGGAAGTGTCAGAGAAAACCTCCTTCATGTTTTTTTTCTTCATAACAACTCAAAGAAACTTTAATTTACAATATAGAAACGACTAGTTATTTATCAGGATAAAACAGATAGAAGGAACTCTCTTCGGATCTGTCTTCTGGTCCTTATGTTCATTGGAGTAAGTACTTTAACCATAAAGCACTTGTTAAGAAATTGCACAATCATATCCATTATATTGTTTGATATTGTTAGGATGAATGATACTAAATCATTCAATCACAAATAATATGTAATATATGATATTACATTTGCAGTATGCATTAAGATATAAAACACTACGACTCGTAGTGAGCTAAGAGAAAAATAACTTCCCTACGACACAGCCGAAACCTGAAAAAGCCTGAACCTTCACGAGGTAGTAAACCTTCCCCATGTATTTCTTCAATCCGTCCTTCCTTCAAGTCTCTGAATCTGAAAAGCAGTCTTCTCTACAACAGCAGAGAGCCAGGGACTAATACTCTTTGAAAAACAATGCATATCCATCCATTTGGAAAACAGGGTCCCTCTTTGAAAGGTTAGTCTTTCTCTCTCCCTCTCTCCCTCCATTCACTCTCTCTCTCTCTCTCTCTCTCTCTCTCTCTCTCTGTCTCCCCCCACCTCTCTCTCTCTCTCCATTCACTCTCTCTCTCTCTCTCTCTTTCTCTCTCTCTCTCTCTCTCCCTCTCTCCCTCCATTCACTCTCTCTCTCTCGCTCTGTCTCCCCCCACCTCTCTCTTTCTCTCTCTGTCTCCCCCCACCTCTCTCTCTCTCCATTCACTCTCTCTCTCTCTTTCTCTCTCTCTCTCTCTCTCCCTCTCTCCCTCCATTCACTCTCTCTCTCTCGCTCTCTCTGTCTCCCCCCACCTCTCTCTCTCTCTGTCTCTCTCTGTCTCTCTCTCTCTCGCTCTCTCTGTCTCCCCCCACCTCTCTCTCTCTCTCTCTCTCTCTTTCTCTCTTTTTAGTGGATTGGCAAAGCTACTCAGTATAGAAAACAATATAAATAAATAGAAATGGTTGTAAAATAAAACTTGCTGTTTGTATTTTGCATAGTGTATGTTATTTGTATGTATAATGTTGGCCCACTATGTGTTCCTGGTCAGTTCACATTGCCAGTAAAAACTACTGACCTTGTGTAGTTACAACAACAGCTACAACAACAGTTACATCAACATTCACAACAACAGTTACAACAACAACTACAACAACAGTTACAACAACAACTACAACAACAGTTACAACAACAGCTACAACAACAGTTACAACAACAACTACAACAACAGTTACAACAACAACTACAACAACAGTTACAACAACAACTACAACAACAGTTACAACAACAGCTACAACAACAGTTACAACAACAACTACAACAACAGTTACATCAACATTCACAACAACAGTTACAACAACAACTACAACAACAGTTACAACAACAACTACAACAACAGTTACAACAACAACTACAACAACAGTTACAACAACAACTACAACAACAGTTACAACAACAGCTACAACAACAGTTACAACAACAACTACAACAACAGTTACAACAACAACTACAACAACAGTTACAACAACAACTACAACAACAGTTACAACAACAACTACAACAACAGTTACAACAACAACTACAACTACAGTTACAACAACAACTACAACAACAGTTACAACAACAGTCACAACAACATATAAAACAATAGATACAACAACAGTTACAACAACAGTTACATCCCCCATCCCACAGTGTATATAGTCTAAGGATGGATTCATCCCACAGTGTATATAGTCTAAAGATGGATTCATCCCACAGTGTATATAGTCTAAAGATGGATTCATCCCCCATCCCACAGTGTATATAGTCTAAAGATGGATTCATCCCCCATCCCATAGTGTATATAATCTAAAGATGGATTCATCCCACAGTGTATATAGTCTAAAGATGGATTCATCCCTGTGTGTCTAGTCTAAAGATGGATTCATCCCTCAGTGTACATAATCTAAAGATGGATTCATCCCTGTGTATATAGTCTAAAGATGGATTCATCCCTGTGTATATAGTCTAAAATGGATTCACCCTCCATCCCACAGTTTATTACTTGTCTCATCGCGCTATAGCGACTCCTTGTGGCGGTTCTGGGCGCCTGCAGGCTGACTTCGGTCGTCAGTTGAACTGTGTTTGTTCTCCGACACATTGCTTCCGGGTTAAGCATGCGAGTGTTAAGAAGCGTGGTTTGGCAGGTCACTTCTCTCTCTCTCTTTGGAGAATTGCAGCGATGAGACAAGATCATAGATGAATATCAGGAAATTGGGGAGAAAATATGCTGTAACTGTACTCATGTACCCCGCGTCGGATATATTTAAATCCACCTTAAAACTTGTTATGGCGAGGAGTTCCCTAAAGGGAACACCTCCTCCCATTCAGCAGAAAAAAATGTTCTTTAGAAATATTTAACTTTCACACATTAACAAGTCCAATACAGCAAATGAAAGATAAACATCTTGTTAATCTACCCATCGTGTCCGTTTTTAAAAATGTTTTACAGCGAAAACACAACATATTAGATGTTGTGTTAGATGTTAGATGACCACCAAATTCAAAGACATACACAGCCATTTTTCACAGTCACAAAAGCATAAATAAATATAGATAAAATGAATCACTAACCTTTGATTATCTCCATCAGATGACACTCATAGGACATCATGTTAAACGTGTTATGTGTGTTTTGTTCGATAATGTGCATATATATATATATATATATATATATAAAAGTAATGTTTTGATTCCAAAACATCCGGTGATTTTGCAGAAATACTCACAATAAACATTGATAAAAGATGCAAGTGTTATTCACATAATTAAAGATAGACTTCTCCTTAATGCAACCGCTGTGAACCCTAAGAAATAGCCGCCATTTTGGCGTCAACAGAAGCTACAAAAAAACACTATAAATATTCACTTACCTTTGAATATCTTCATCAGAAGGCAGTTCCAGGAATCCCAGTTCGACAATAAATGACTGATTTGTTCCATAAAGTTCCATAAAGCCCATAATTTAGCCACTTGTTGTTAGCTTGTTCAGCCCAGCATTCAATCCTCAAAAAGCACGAGCAATTCCTCCAGACAAAAACTCAAAAACTTCCGTTACAGGTCGTAGAAACAAGTCTAATGATGTATGCAATCCATATTTAGGATGTTTTAAACATTAATCAGCAATAAGTTTTCAACTGGGGAATTTCATTGTCTGAAGAAACGCATTGGAACCGAAGAACACTCTCTCGTGACCGCGCGCAATGAGACCGAGGCTTTCTGCCAGGCCACCCACTCAAAGAGCTATTATGAGCCCCTCCTTTATAATAGAATAATACAACCAGAATCTAAGATTCTAGAGTACTGTAGGATAGAGTACTGTTAGATAGAGTACTGTAAGATAGAGTACTGTAAGATAGAGTACTGTAAGATAGAGTACTGTAAGATAGAGTACTGTTAGATAGAGTGCTGTAAGATAGAGTACTGTAAGATATAGTATTGTTAGATAGAGTACTGTTAGATAGAGTACTGTAAGATATAGTATTGTAAGATAGAGTATTGTTAGATAGAGTACTGTTAGATAGAGTACTGTAAGATAGAGTACTGTAAGATAGAGTACTGTAAGATAGAGTACTGTAAGATAGAGTACTGTTAGATAGAGTGCTGTAAGATAGAGTACTGTAAGATATAGTATTGTTAGATAGAGTACTGTTAGATAGAGTACTGTAAGATAGAGTACTGTAAGATATAGTATTGTTAGATAGAGTACTGTTAGATAGAGTACTGTTAGATAGAGTGCTGTAAGATAGAGTACTGTTAGATAGAGTACTGTAAGATAGAGTACTGTAAGATATAGTATTGTTAGATAGAGTACTGTTAGATAGAGTACTGTTAGATAGAGTGCTGTAAGATAGAGTACTGTTAGATAGAGTACTGTAAGATAGAGTACTGTAAGATATAGTATTGTTAGATAGAGTACTGTTAGATAGAGTACTGTTAGATAGAGTACTGTAAGATAGAGTGCTGTAAGATAGAGTACTGTTAGATAGAGTACTGTAAGATAGAGTACTGTAAGATATAGTATTGTTAGATAGAGTACTGTTAGATAGAGTACTGTTAGATAGAGTGCTGTAAGATAGAGTATTGTTAGATAGAGTACTGTTAGATAGAGTACTGTAAGATAGAGTACTGTAAGATAGAGTACTATAAGATAGAGTACTGTAAGATATAGTATTGTTAGATAGAGTACTGTAAGATAGAGTACTGTAAGATAGAGTGCTGTAAGATAGAGTGCTGTAAGATAGAGTACTGTAAGATAGAGTACTGTAAGATAGAGTACTGTAAGATAGAGTACTGTAAGATAGAGTACTGTAAGATAGAGTGCTGTAGGATAGAGTGCTGTAAGATAGAGTATTGTTAGATAGAGTACTGTAGGATAGAGTACTGTAAGATAGAGTGCTGTAGGATAGAGTGCTGTAAGATAGAGTACTGTAAGATAGAGTACTGTAAGATAGAGTACTGTAAGATAGAGTACTGTAAGATAGAGTACTGTAAGATAGAGTGCTGTAGGATAGAGTGCTGTAAGATAGAGTATTGTTAGATAGAGTACTGTTAGATAGAGTGCTGTAAGATATAGTATTGTTAGATAGAGTGCTGTAAGATAGAGTATTGTTAGATAGAGTACTGTTAGATAGAGTACTGTAAGATAGAGTACTGTTAGATAGAGTACTGTAAGATAGAGTACTGTAAGATAGAGTACTGTAAGATAGAGTACTGTAAGATAGAGTACTGTAAGATAGAGTACTGTAAGATAGAGTATTGTTAGATAGAGTACTGTTAGATAGAGTATTGTTAGATAGAGTGCTGTAAGATAGAGTACTGTTAGATAGAGGACTGTTAGATAGAGTACTGTAAGATAGAGTACTGTTAGATAGAGTACTGTAAGATAGAGTACTGTAAGATAGAGTACTGTAAGATAGAGTACTGTAAGATAGAGTACTGTAAGATAGAGTGCTGTAAGATAGAGTACTGTAAGATAGAGTGCTGTAAGATAGAGTATTGTTAGATAGAGTACTGTTAGATAGAGTACTGTAAGATAGAGTACTGTTAGATAGAGTACTGTAAGATAGAGTACTGTAAGATAGAGTACTGTAAGATAGAGTACTGTAAGATAGAGTATTGTTAGATAGAGTACTGTTAGATAGAGTATTGTTAGATAGAGTGCTGTAAGATAGAGTACTGTTAGATAGAGTACTGTTAGATAGAGTATTGTTAGATAGAGTGCTGTAAGATAGAGTATTGTTAGATAGAGTACTGTTAGATAGAGTACTGTAAGATAGAGTGCTGTAAGATAGAGTACTGTAAGATAGAGTGCTGTAAGATAGAGTATTGTTAGATAGAGTACTGTTAGATAGAGTACTGTAAGATAGAGTACTGTAAGATATAGTATTGTTAGATAGAGTACTGTAAGATAGAGTATTGTTAGATAGAGTGCTGTAGGATAGAGTGCTGTAAGATAGAGTATTGTTAGATAGAGTACTGTAGGATAGAGTGCTGTAAGATATAGTATTGTTAGATAGAGTACTGTTAGATAGAGTACTGTAAGATAGAGTACTGTTAGATAGAGTACTGTAAGATAGAGTGCTGTTAGATAGAGTACTGTAAGATAGAGTACTGTTAGATAGAGTACTGTAAGATAGAGTGCTGTAAGATAGAGTATTGTTAGATAGAGTGCTGTAAGATAGAGTGCTGTAAGATAGAGTATTGTTAGATAGAGTACTGTAGGATAGAGTGCTGTAAGATATAGTACTGTTAGATAGAGTACTGTAAGATAGAGTACTGTAAGATAGAGTACTGTTAGATAGAGTACTGTAAGATAGAGTACTGTTAGATAGAGTACTGTAAGATAGAGTACTGTAAGATAGAGTACTGTAAGATAGAGTATTGTTAGATAGAGTACTGTAAGATATAGTGCTGTTAGATAGAGTACTGTAAGATAGAGTGCTGTAAGATATAGTATTGTTAGATAGAGTACTGTTAGATAGAGTACTGTAAGATAGAGTACTGTAAGATAGAGTGCTGTAAGATAGAGTACTGTTAGATAGCGTACTGTAAGATAGCTGCTCTCTACAGTTTTGCCACACGTTATAAGGCAGAGCTTGATGGCTCAGCTTTTGCAGCATAGATATATTTACACATGGATTATAACAAGTATTTATGCAGTATTAAATATCCTGTGTTTAAAACAGCTCAATCCGTCCGTGGTTACTGCCGCTATGGCGAAGGGAATAGGGAAATAGGCATATAAGCAGATATTTTGATAAAGAGGCTTGTGAAACTGGTAGATTTATATTTAAAAGCATATGAAAATATAGCCTTTTAATATTTAAAGCATATGAAAATATGTCCTTCAATAACTCCAATAACGGTTAGTGAGCGTTAGGCGGTCTAAGCTGAGTGGCATGAGCAGATGACCAATCATCTGCTTACGAAGGGATGTTCATGTTTTAAGGCAAGTGTCAAGTGATACTGTCTGTGTGTTTGTGCGTGTGTTTGAGTGTGTGTTTGTGTGTTTGAGTGTGTGTTTGTTTTTTTGAGTGTGTGTTTGTGCGTGTGTTTGAGTGTGTGTTTGTGTGTTTGAGTGTGAGTTTGTGCGTGTGTTTGAGTGTGTGTTTGTGTGTTTGAGTGTGTGTTTGTGCGTGTGTTTGAGTGTGTGTTTGTGTGTTTGTGTGTTTGAGTGTGTGTTTGTGCGTGTGTTTGAGTGTGTGTTTGTGCGTGTGTTTGAGTGTGTGTTTTTGTGTGTGTTTGAGTGTGTGTTTGTGTGTTTGAGTGTGTGTTTGAGTGTGTGTTTGAGTGTGTGTTGGAGTGTGTGTTTGAGCGTGTGTTTGTGTGTGTGTTTGAGTGTGTTCGAGTGTGTGTTTGTGTGTTTGAGTGTGTGTTTGTGTGTTTGAGTGTGTGTTTGTGCGTGTGTTTGAGTGTGTGTTTGTGTGTTTGAGTGTGTGTTTGTGTGTTTGAGTGTGTGTTTGTGCGTGTGTTTGAGTGTGTGTTTGTGCGTGTGTTTGAGTGTGTGTTTTTGTGTGTGTTTGAGTGTGTGTTTGTGTGTTTGAGTGTGTGTTTGAGTGTGTGTTTGTGTGTGTGTTCGAGTGTGTGTTTCAGTGTGTGTTTCAGTGTGTGTGTGTGTTCGAGTGTGTGTTTGTGTGTGTTTCAGTGTGTGTTTGAGTGTGTGTTTGAGTGTGTTTGTGTGTTTGAGTGTGTGTTTGAGTGTGTTTGTGTGTTTGAGTGTGTGTTTGAGTGTGTGTGTTTGTGTGTGTTTCAGTGTGTGTTTCAGTGTGTGCACGTCCACAGAAACATTGAGAGGAACTGGAAGCACAGTGATACAGAGCTTGTATTAGAGACAAACGACATGATCAAAAGTATGTGGACACCTGCTCCTCGAACATCTCAATCCAAAATCATGGTTATTAATATGGAGTCGATCCCCCTTTTGTTGCTATAACAGCCTCCACTCTTCTGGGAGGGCTTTCCACTAGATGTTGGAACATTGCTGCTATAACAGCCTCCACTCTTCTGGGAAGGCTTTCCACTAGCTGATGGAACATTGCTGCGGGGACTTGCTTCCATTCAGTCACAAGAGCATTAGTGAGGTCGGGCACTGATGTTGGGCGATTAGGCCTGGCTCGCAGTCGGCGTTCCAATTCATCCCAAAGGTGTTCGATGGGGTTGAGGTCAGGGCTCTGTGCAGGCCAGTCAAGTTCTTCCACACTGACCTCGACATGCCACTTCTGTATGGACCTTGTTTTGTGCAGGAGGGGCATTGTCATGTTGAAACAGGAAAGGGCCTTCCCCAAACTGTTGCCACAAAGTTGGATTTTGTATCTCCCAGTATAAGATAATTACAGACTCTCTATCTCTATCTCTCTCTCTCTCTCACACACACACACACACACACACACACACACACACACACACACACACACACACACACACACACACACACACACACACACAGAGAGAGAGAGAGAGAGCAGAGAGAGCAGAGAGAGAGAGAGAGACAGAGAGGGAGAGAGAGACAGAGAGAGAGAGAGAGAGAGAGCAGAGAGAGAGAGAGAGACAGAGAGAGAGAGAGAGAGAGAGAGAGAGAGAGAGCAGGCATCTCGTCACATCATTCAAAACAGAAGGAAGGTGTACAAGTGCATATTTTGACTAAATTGAACAACCTCATTTTTTGGGGGAGGGGGTATTGTGGTCCTTGGAGCGTTTTGTGTGCATGTCTACATCTGACCATGTGTGTCCGTGTGTGTGTGTGTGTCCGTGTGTGTGTGTGTGTGTGTGCCTACGGTGTTAGGCTTCACGGTGGGGGGGGGGGGGGGGGGGGGGGGGGCTGGTCACTGTCCACTATCTCTGTACAACATACATCATATAATCACATTTCCTGTCGGCCCGTATAAATCTGTATAGACCCAATTAAACGTAGCCCTTAGCACCTTTATACTCAAACACCATCAGGCCATGTCTTCGCTATGTAAAAATGGGATGTTCAGTTTTCCATTGGATGGTTTAATAATATCAATTCAACACATTTTAACATTACAATGAGTCATTGCAATAATAACATTAACATGTGATAGTAGTAGAGAATTTGTAAAAACACAGGAAAAAAAATGATTGAATATGTAAAACGGATTTAATAAAAAATAAAAAAACTATACATCATATGCATTTGCAGAGCCTTGAATTGATGCTGCAAGAAGAACACAAAGTCAGGAAGAACACAAAGTCAGGAAGAACACCTAGTCAGGAAGAACACGAAGTCAGGAAGAACACAAAGTCAGGAAGAACACAAAGTCAGGAAGAACACCTAGTCAGGAAGAACACCTAGTCAGGAAGAACACAAAGTCAGTAAGAACACAAAGTCAGGAAGAACACCTAGTCAGGAAGAACACAAAGTCAGGAAGAACACAAAGTCAGGAAGAACACAAAGTCAGGAAGAACACAAAGTCAGGAAGAACACAAAGTCAGTAAGAACACAAAGTCAGGAAGAACACCTAGTCAGGAAGAACACAAAGTCAGGAAGAACACAAAGTCAGGAAGAACACCTAGTCAGGAAGAACACGAAGTCAGGAAGAACACAAAGTCAGGAAGAACACAAAGTCAGGAAGAACACCTAGTCAGGAAGAACACCTAGTCAGGAAGAACACAAAGTCAGTAAGAACACAAAGTCAGGAAGAACACCTAGTCAGGAAGAACACAAAGTCAGGAAGAACACAAAGTCAGGAAGAACACAAAGTCAGGAAGAACACAAAAGTCAGGAAGAACACAAAAGTCAGGAAGAACACAAAGTCAGGAAGAACACAAAGTCAGGAAGAACACAAAGTCAGGAAGAACACAAAGTCAGGAAGAACACAAAGTCAGGAAGAACACAAAGTCAGGAAGAACACAAAGTCAGGAAGAACACAAAAGTCAGGAAGAACACAAAGTCAGGAAGAACACCTAGTCAGGAAGAACACAAAGTCAGGAAGAACACAAAGTCAGGAAGAACACAAAGTCAGGAAGAACACAAAGTCAGGAAGAACACAAAGTCAGGAAGAACACAAAGTCAGGAAGAACACAAAGTCAGGAAGAACACCTAGTCAGGAAGAACACAAAGTCAGGAAGAACACAAAGTCAGGAAGAACACAAAGTCAGGAAGAACACAAAGTCAGGAAGAACACAAAGTCAGGAAGAACACAAAGTCAGGAAGAACACAAAGTCAGGAAGAACACAAAGTCAGGAAGAACACCTAGTCAGGAAGAACACAAAGTCAGGAAGAACACAAAGTCAGGAAGAACACAAAGTCAGGAAGAACACAAAGTCAGGAAGAACACAAAGTCAGGAAGAACACAAAGTCAGGAAGAACACAAAGTCAGGAAGAACACAAAGTCAGGAAGAACACAAAGTCAGGAAAACAGTTGTTTTTCTTTGTCTCTACAAAGCACCTAGAACAACTCTATCCTGAAGTGCTATGATAATATACAATAATATATAATAATATATAATAATATACGGTAAAATATGAAATGCAGAGATGAGGACACAAAGCACAATAAAAAGGGCCATTGTTTCACTTCAGAGAAAGAAGCGCTGCCCGGTGCCGTGAATAATGTGTTTTTCAAAGACTTCTTTGCTATTCTGCTATAATGTTTTTTTTTTAAATATGATTTTCAAACTGTAAATGAAATGTGTAAAACATCCTTATCTAAATTATAGCAACAGTGTTTTAAATATAGTTCAACACTTTTTTGATTGACATTTATTTTTTTTTGCATATTTCTGTTTTCAAAAATACAAAATATTAATAAATTTTACATCCTTCCAAATGTGAATCAAACAAATATAGAAATGGCTTTTTAGCAAAATGGATCCAATTCTAAATAAAATGACAACAAGATATAGTGAAATAACTACATTCCAAACCACTTTTTTTTTAAAGGCAAAATGTGGCTCTTTGGGCATCTCACATAAAATTCCATCCATCACAATAACAACAGTGCACATAAAAATACATTACAATTATTAATCGGAAAATAATATTAGGCAAAGTACACTGGCGTATTAACAATTTTAAACCAATATTAAAAATATTTTTGTATTTATAAAAAGTGAACCATTTGATCTCTCCATGGAACATTTGGAAATGGCACAAGAGGCGATAGAGATGCCTCCTAAAGCCAGTGTGAAGCGATGCTAGGGTGGATAGCTGTGTTCTGGTCGGTATGTAAATAACTCATTAGTATGGGTTCAGATGTAACATAAAAATTGAATGTAAAAAAAAAAAAAAGGTTAAATATATCTAAACGAAGCTGATTATCTGACCAAAAATGTTAAACTGAGAAATTAGACAAGAGACAAAAAATATATGTATGAAACTAATATCACAGCACCCTAAGGATTGTGTATCTGACCATCAGTGTCATTCCTGTCCCTTCCTGTCTACCCAGATAAAAAAACAAAGCAATAATTAAGTCAGAGACGACGTTGTGCACGCCCAACCCGTCTCGTGCACTTGCATGCCCACCAAATGTGAAAATCCTGGCCCATTCCCCCTGAAACTTGATGGTTGTTGAACTTATTTTTAGTGTCATATGATAAGCTTCCCTGGTTGCACAGAGACATCCCACTGACCCAGCCACTGGTCATTGTCTATACCGGTTCCCATCAAAACCGGGCGAGCTTTGTCAGGTTTCGGCTCGAATATCCATTTTGCATCTGAAGTACCGTATCCAAAGTGACTGGATCGTTGGAGCCATTTCTCTTCAGCTGCTGCCTTTCCTCCCCCACAATGCTCCTCTCTCGCTGACATCATTTTGGGATTGGCGTCATGACAACACGCTTGAGAAATCTACAACTAATATATATACTACCGTTTTTCTTTTTTTTTTGGGGGGGGGGGGGTCGTGGAGCGCTGCATGCGAGGCTTGGTAACATCATTTGAACAATACTTATCCGTACGTCACATCCATTGCCTTGGTTTTACGTTTGGGTTTCGGAGAGCCAGGGTGCACCAAACCGTCACCAAGGAGACAGGATGGGATGGCCTCTTTCTCTCCAAATAATGCACGTACAGTTATAGGTCATTCAATGTCAAAAGCAATAATACAAAAAAGACGACCAAATCTTCACAGGCTGCTGCTTGCTGTTCTCTTTAATTATTTTAATTAAACGTTGATTTTCTGCGGCTGAGGGAAGCTATAGGGCTGAGACTGGAGGGAGGCAGGGAAGTCCTTGGAGAACTGGAGACAGAAGGGTAGAAGCAGGGAGACCCTTGGAGGATTGGAGACAGAAGGGTAGAAGCAGGGAGGTCCTTGGAGGATTGGAGACAGAGGGGAAGGGTAGCAGTGACATTGGAGACAGAGGGGAAGGGGAGCAGTGACATTGGAGACAGAGGGAAAGGGTAGCAGTGACATTGGAGACAGAGGGGAAGGGGAGCAGTGACATTGGAGACAGAGGGAAAGGGTAGCAGTGACATTGGAGACAGCTCTATCTATATTTTAAAACTCTTCAACTGACTGACTGTCATGTTTATTGGGTTGTGATGTTGTACGCCTTAGTGAGCATACAGCAGATTGCATCAAAACCGAGGGGAACACAGCCAAGCACCATGTCAGGGGCTTCAGGCAGCCTATCCCTTAAACCTAGTCTGAAGAAGAGAGCTGTGATGGTCTGGTCAGAGGGGCTGTCCTGTCCCGGCCCGGCCCGGCCCGCGGTGGGATAACGCTCTAATAACTTCCCCCTTGTCCCCAGTGCATAATGAAAGAAAGGTGTCTTCACAAAACTAAAGGGTAAATGTCTTAGCTACTGCTTCCAATACCTTAGGGCGTCCTGACTGACTACAGTTTATCATGCGTGTGCACTTCTCAGTGTTAAAATGACAGGATATACGTTCATAGGGGGTCCCGCCGGGCATCTTTCAAACGATAGTGGAGGGAGAGGAGTTGGAGAGGATTTGTGACGAGACGTTGCCAAGAGGCGATGGACTTGTGCACTGTGTGTCGAGGCCTGCTGGGAGTATTCATACTGCCACGCTAAAGGCAGTCTTGCTCTCTCTCTCGCTCGCTGTGTTTTTTTTTTTTGTGTGTTTTTTTAGATAGCTTCCGTCTGTGCCCATGAAATAAGGTTTTCCACAGAAGGCACAATATGGTCAAAATATGTTAATCCTTTAGTGCAAAAAAAAATAACATCTGGATCCGAACGGCCATTTTGTCCAGTACTTTTATTCGCTTTGGCTTCTTGTGAAAGAAAATACACATTTTTAAAAAAATACGACAAGTGGAAAAACATGGAGTTTATATATTCCAGTTATTGATGGATGAAAAAATGTAAATGTTCTTATGAGTATGATTTTTGAGAAAACAGGAGATATCATGGAGAAGAGTCCTCCATTTTGTGCACAATATAGAGTGAAGCAAAATGGATTGTGTTTTTTTTTGATTTTTTGGGGGGATTTTTAGATCTTCAAAAATATTTTGCTTTTAACAAGAGAACAGTAATCATTGTAGATTATATTCTTTGTCCTCTAACGGTTCTGCAGTCGGCTGAAATTAATACATTTCCCCTGAAATGAGAAAGAATGAGAAATGGCATTAGACTCCAAAATTGCAGTACAGTACATTCATCACTATTTATAAAAAAAATAAATAAACACTCATAAATCATTGTAATATTTGTTACAACTAATATTACTCTAACTTAAATATTTTCCCACAAAAAAACTAAACAAACACATTTGAAGTAAATCTAGTTGTTTCAGGAACATTAAATATTGTATATGTTAATAAAGTACTATACAATACTTCATACGGTATTCATTCCCCTTTGACTTCGTTAACATTTTGCCAGATTTCAAAATGGATTAACTCAATGTTTTTCTTCTTCCAACCCATCTACACACAATAACCCCATGATGACAAAGTGAACAAAAAAAATATGTTTTAGACATGTTTGCAAATAAAATACAGAAATATCTAATTTTCACAAGTATTCACACCCCTGAAGTCAATCTTTTTTTAGAAGCACCTTGTGCAACATTTGTCCATTTGTTCTTTTCTAAATTCTTCAAGCTCTGTCGAATTTATTGTTGATCATTGCTAGACAAAACATTTTCAAGTCTTGCGATAGACTTTCAAGTGGATTTAAGTCAAAACTGTAACTCAGACACTCAGGAACATTCACTGTCTTCTTGGTAAGCAACTCCAGTTTATATGTGGCCTTGTGTTTTATGTTATTGTCCTGCTGAAAGATGAATTTATCTCCCAGTGTCTGATGGAAAGCACACTGAACCAGGTTTTCCTTCTTTTCACTCTGTCATTTAGGTTAGTATTGTTGTAGATCCATCCTCAGTTTTCTCCTATCACAGCCATTTATTGATACACCATCCAAAGTGTAATTAATAACGTCACCATGCTCAAAGGGATATTCAATGTCTGTTTTTTATATTTTTTTACCCATCTACCAATAGGTGCCCTTCTTTGCAAGGCATTGAAATCCCTGCTGGACTGAGGGACCTTACCGATAATTTTATGTGTGGGGTACAGCGAGGAGAGTAGTCCAAAAATAAAATCCTGTTAAACACTATTATTGCAGACAGCATACTCTCTGAATGCTCTCTGAATACTCTCTGAATGCTCTCTGAATACTCTCTGAATGCTCTCTGAATACTCTCTGAATGCTCTCTGAATACTCTCTGAATACTCTCTGAATACTCTCTGAATGCTCTCTGAATACTCTCTGAATGCTCTCTGAATGCTCTCTGAATGCTGTCTGAATACTCTCTGAATGCTCTCTGAATACTCTCTGAATGCTCTCTGAATACTCTCTGAATGCTCTCTGAATACTCTCTGAATGCTCTCTGAATACTCTCTGAATGCTCTCTGAATACTCTCTGAATGCTCTCTGAATACTCTCTGAATGCTCTCTGAATACTCTCTGAATGCTCTCTGAATACTCTCTGAATGCTCTCTGAATACTCTCTGAATGCTCTCTGAAAACTCTCTGAATGCTCTCTGAATACTCTCTGAATGCTCTCTGAATACTCTCTGAATACTCTCTGAATGCTCTCTGAATACTCTCTGAATGCTCTCTGAATACTCTCTGAATGCTCTCTGAAAACTCTCTGAATGCTCTCTGAATACTCTCTGAATGCTCTCTGAATACTCTCTGAATACTCTCTGAATGCTCTCTACATTTCCAAGTCTACAGAAGTACAATTTTGTAGTTATTTCTGCAACAAATTACAACATAATATATATCAATCTAAATACTTTCTTTCATCAGAAACATAATCTTATTTTTTACATTATTTTAAAACAAACGTATTAAATACAATTTCACCTATCAGTAAGATTTTTTTGCGTTGTACTTTATAAAAGTAATATTGTCATCCAATGTCAAATATAGATTTAAATACATCATATACCAGTTAAGAAAATATCTTACATATTGTAACAGAATGTATAGTGCACAACGTGAGGACTCACTCACAACTCACTCACAACTCACTCACAACTGTTATTCCTTCACATGCCACCAACCTGCCCGCCACGACAACATTATCTGAAGACCCCTGACGGTGGAGGTCTCATCCCACTAAGGGAAATGTATAGGGAAGCATGGGGTAACACGGACCAGGGTTGTTTATTTTTTATTTTACCTTTATTTAACCAGGCAAGTCAGCTAAGAACAAATTCTTATTTTCAATGACGGCCTAGGAACAGTGGGTCAACTGCCTGTTCAGGGGCAGGATGACAGATTTGTACCTTGTCAGCTCGGGGATTTAAACTTGCAACCTTCCGGTTACAGGTCCAACGCTCTAACCACTAGGCTACCTGCCGCCTCTACACTCTAACAGCTAGGCTACCTGCCGCCTCTACACTCTAACCACTAGGCTACCTTGCCTCATCTACACTCTAACCACTAGGCTACCATGCCACTTCTACACTCTAACCACTAGGCTACCTGCCGCCTCTACACTCTAACCATTAGGCTACCCTACCGCCTCTACACTCTAACCACTAGGCTACCCTGCTGCCTCTACACTCTAACCACTAGGCTACCCTGCCACCTCTACACTCTAACCACTTGGCTACCTGCCGCCCCAATTAAATTAAATTAAATTTTAATTAAAGTCACTAAATTCAGGAAGTGGTTTGAATTAATATCTTTTAAAAAATAAATAATTTATATATACAGTTTATATAGAAGTCTTTGAAAATATATGTTAAATTATAGAATTAGAATTGACCCCAACCCTTGTGTGGATTACAGATGGTCCAGAGGAACGGCTGTCACGGCTGGGAGGGAAAGAGTACAGTACAGTGGTATGGCTTCAGCTCTCACTGGCACCAAGAGAGAGAGCTCTAACCCAGCTAATATACAGACACCAAGAGAGAGAGCTCTAACCCAGCTAATATACAGACACCAAGAGAGAGAGAGCTCTAACCCAGCTAATATACAGACACCAAGAGAGAGAGCTCTAACCCAGCTAATATACAGACAACGAGAGAGAGAGAGAGAGAGCTCTACCCCAGCTAATATACAGACACCAAGAGAGAGAGAGCTCTAACCCAGCTAATATACAGACACCAAGAGAGAGAGCTCTAAACCAGACACCAAGAGAGAGAGCTCTAACTCAGCTAATATACACACACCAAGAGAGAGAGAGAGCTCTAACCTAGCTAATATACAGACACCAAGAGAGAGAGAGCTCTAACCCAGCTAATATACAGACAACGAGAGAGAGAGAGCGCTCTACCCCAGCTAATATACAGACACCAAGAGAGAGAGAGCTCTAACCCAGCTAATATACACACACCAAGAGAGAGAGAGCTCTAACCCAGCTAATATACAGACACCAAGAGAGAGAGAGCTCTAACCCAGCTAATATACAGACACCACAAGAGAGAGAGAGAGCTCTAACCCAGCTAATATACAGACACCAAGAGAGAGAGAGAGCTCTAACCCAGCAACCCAGCTAATATTCAGACACCAAGCGGGAGCTCTAACCCAGCTAATATACAGACACCAAGAGAGAGAGCTCTAACCCAGCTAATATACAGACACCAAGAGAGAGAGCTCTAACCCAGCTAATATACAGACACCAAGAGAGAGAGCTCTACCTTAGCTAATATACAGACACCAAGAGAGAGAGCTCTAACCCAGCTAATATACAGACACCAAGAGAGAGAGAGCTCTAACCCAGCTAATATACAGACACCAAGAGAGACAGAGCTCTAACCCAGCTAATATACAGACACCAAGAGAGAGAGAGCTCTAACCCAGCTAATATACAGACACCAAGAGAGAGAGCTCTAACCCAGCTAATATACAGACAACGAGAGAGAGAGAGAGAGAGAGCTCTACCCCAGCTAATATACAGACACCAAGAGAGAGAGAGCTCTAACCCAGTTAATATACAGACACCAAGAGACAGAGCTCTAAACCAGACACCAAGAGAGAGAGCTCTAACTCAGCTAATATACACACACCAAGAGAGAGAGAGAGCTCTAACCTAGCTAATATACAGACACCAAGAGAGAGAGAGCTCTAACCCAGCTAATATACAGACAACGAGAGAGAGAGAGAGAGCTCTACCCCAGCTAATATACAGACACCAAGAGAGAGAGCTCTACCTTAGCTAATATACAGACACCAAGAGAGAGAGCTCTAACCCAGCTAATATACAGACACCAAGAGAGAGAGAGCTCTAACCCAGCTAATATACAGACACCAAGAGAGACCGAGCTCTAACCCAGCTAATATACAGACACCAAGAGAGAGAGAGCTCTAACCCAGCTAATATACAGACACCAAGAGAGAGAGCTCTAACCCAGCTAATATACAGACAACGAGAGAGAGAGAGAGAGAGAGCTCTACCCCAGCTAATATACAGACACCAAGAGAGAGAGAGCTCTAACCCAGTTAATATACAGACACCAAGAGACAGAGCTCTAAACCAGACACCAAGAGAGAGAGCTCTAACTCAGCTAATATACACACACCAAGAGAGAGAGAGAGCTCTAACCTAGCTAATATACAGACACCAAGAGAGAGAGAGCTCTAACCCAGCTAATATACAGACAACGAGAGAGAGAGAGAGAGAGCTCTACCCCAGCTAATATACAGACACCAAGAGAGAGAGAGAGCTCTAACCCAGCTAATATACACACACCAAGAGAGAGAGAGAGCTCTAACCCAGCTAATATACAGACACCAAGAGAGAGAGAGCTCTAACCCAGCTAATATACAGACACCACGAGAGAGAGAGAGAGCTCTAACCCAGCTAATATACAGACACCAAGAGAGAGAGAGCTCTAACCCAGCAACCCAGCTAATATACAGACACCAAGCGGGAGCTCTAACCCAGCTAATATACAGACACCAAGAGAGAGAGCTCTAACCCAGCTAATATACAGACACCAAGAGAGAGAGCTCTAACCCAGCTAATATACAGACACCAAGAGAGAGAGCTCTACCTTAGCTAATATACAGACACCAAGAGAGAGAGCTCTAACCCAGCTAATATACAGACACCAAGAGAGAGAGAGCTCTAACCCAGCTAATATACAGACACCAAGAGAGAGAGAGCTCTACCCCAGCTAATATACAGACACCAAGAGAGAGAGCTCTAACCCAGCTAATATACAGACACCAAGAGAGAGAGAGCTCTAACCCAGCTAATATACAGACACCAAGAGAGAGAGAGAGCTCTAACCCAGCTAATATACAGACACCAAGATAGAGAGAGAGCACTAACCCAGCTAATATACAGACACCAAGAGAGAGAGCTCTACCCCAGCTAATATGCAGACAACGAGAGAGAGAGAGAGAGCTCTAACCCAGCTAATATACAGACACCAACAGAGAGAGAGGTCTAACCCAGCTAATATACAGACACCAAGCGGGAGCTCTACCCCCCCCCCCCCCCCAACCTGCCAGAGACTGAAGCACAACCCTGACACTGTGCCGAGCCCACCTTCTCTCTCTCCCTCTCCCTCTCTCTCTCTATCTTTCTCTCCCTCTCTCTCTCTCTCTCTCCCCCCTCCCTCCAAACACACAGAGAAAAAAGGCCAACCCTGACATTGGATGCACTAACCGGGCAGATGCCAATGCAATGACTGAGTTGTTGCGAGCATCCAAAAACTGCATCCAAATAGAGACCGTTGCTGTGTTCCTACACTGTTGAGTCCGACAGCCACTCCGTGGTCGTTGTTGCCATGGTTCAACATTGCAAGGGGGTAGCCACAACAGTTAGCAGATCCAAACTTGGATTGTGCTTGCTAAATTATGTTTGGACTAGAACTGGAGTTTAGACAAAAATATAGAATCATCCTTCTCTCTTTGACATCGAGTGTGCGTACCCGCCCGCATAGTGTATTTGTGCGGGCTTTGCTCCATCTCTGCATGGTAAAGCCCCTGGATGTCGACCCTCTGTGCCTAATCTCACACAGTCAACAAATAAGGCACATCAGATGCTGTTTTGGCCGCCGACACCAGAGCAGATAAATTCACTAGATTTTCTGGGGTTTAAATCGAGAAGGGGACTTTGCAAAAGCTGCTTCTCATCAGGAGCAGAGGACTGGGACTATGGTCCTATTCCGGGACTGAGACTATGGTCCTATTCTGGGACTGAGACTACAGTCCTATTCTGGGACTGAGACTATGGTCCTATTCTGGGACTGAGACTACAGTCCTATTCTGGGACTGAGACTACGGTCCTATTCTGGGACTGAGACTACGGTCCTATTAGGGGACTGAGACTATGGCCCTTTTCCGGGACTGAGACTATGGCCCTTTTCCGGGACTGAGGCTATGGTCCTTTCCGGGACTGAGACTACGGTCCGATTCTTGGACTGGGACTACGGCCCTATTCTGGGACTGAGACTACGGCCCTATTCTGGGACTGAGACTACAGTCCTATTCTGGGACTGAGACTACGGCCCTTTTCCGGGACTGAGACTATGGTCCTATTCTGGGACTGAGACTATGGTCCTATTCTGGGACTGAGACTACGGCCCTATTCTGGGACTGAGACTATGGTCCTATTCTGGGACTGAGACTACGGTCCTATTCTGGGACTGAGACTATGGTCCTATTCTGGGACTGAGACTATGGTCCTATTCTGGGACTGAGACTATGGTCCTATTCTGGGACTGAGACTACAGTCCTATTCTGGGACTGAGACTATGGTCCTATTCTGGGACTGAGACTATGGTCCTATTCTGGGACTGAGACTATGGTCCTATTCTGGGACTGAGACTATGGTCCTATTCTGGGACTGAGACTATGGTCCTATTCTGGGACTGAGACTATGGTCCTATTCTGGGACTGAGACTACGGTCCTATTCTGGGACTGAGACTATGGTCCTATTCTGGGACTGAGACTATGGTCCTATTCTGGGACTGAGACTATGGTCCTATTCTGGGACTGAGACTACAGTCCTATTCTGGGACTGAGACTACGGTCCTATTCTGGGACTGAGACTACGGCCCTTTTCCGGGACTGAGACTATGGCCCTTTTCCCGGGACTGAGACTATGGTCCTATTCTGGGACTGAGACTACAGTCCTATTAGGGGACTGAGACTATGGTCCTATTCTGGGACTGAGACTATGGCCCTTTTCCGGGACTGAGGCTATGGTCCTTTCCGGGACTGAGACTACGGTCCGATTCTTGGACTGGGACTACGGCCCTATTCTGGGACTGAGACTACGGCCCTATTCTGGGACTGAGACTACGGTCCTTTTCCTGGACTGAGACTACGGTCCTATTCTGGGACTGAGACTACGGTTCGATTCTCTACATGCTTTGTAAGTAGGAAAACCTGCAAAATCGGCAGTGTATCAAATACTTGTTCTCCCCACTGTATGTGTGTTTCAGTAAGATCATATTTCAGAACTAACAATCAACAAAGACTGAAATTCCCCAAAATTTCATAGTATGGAGTTGATTTAGTTAGAATGTTTGAGTCACTCTGACAGCATAAGAAGAACGCATAGGCCATTGCCCCTCCCCCTCGTTGCTAATGGTCAAACAGGTGCAGCACAATACGGTCCGACCCATTCCAGCTCTCCTGATCCTTTTCCTGGGCCAGTGAGCTCTTGGCAGTGTGAGTTGCACAGAGGCACAACAACACACACACACACACACACACACACACACACACACACACACACACACACACACACACACACACACACACATACGCAGAGGGAGAGATGGTGATGTGTGGTACCACCCGTCAGACTACAGAGAGGGAGAACAATAGAATAGAAAAGTCTACATGTCAGCATGGGATGTCAGAGGAATTCCATCAGATGGATGGATGGATGGATGGATGGATGGAGGGATGACTGACTAGAAGGATAGAAGGATGGATTGGTAGATGACAGAGGTGGGGAGATTGAGAAGTGATGTGACAAGGGGTGGAGGGTGTTTTTTTTCTCTCCTTGTAGTCAGAGAGAGAGAGAGAGAGAGAGAGACAGAGACAGAGACAGAGAGAGAGAGAGAGAGACAGAGACAGAGACAGAGAGAGAGAGAGAGAGAGAGAGAGAGATCCAAGCTACTGTCTCATGATTAATAGGTGCCATTAAAACCCCTCCATTAGGTTTGTACTGAAATACATTTGGAGAAATTTTAGAAGTAGAGTTTTTCTAAATGATGTCAAGCAAAATCTTCAGATATGTTCAAGAGATTCAAAGGGTTAATAGAATAGAATTAGGTATCCAACTGCAACGCACACTAAAATACTGGTGTGGTCATGGACAAATATTGTACAATAGAACATTAATATTCATAGCTACAGGTTTGAGATACTTTTGAAAATATATAAACGGTGCCGATATACATTTTGTTACTTTAGAGCTTTATTCTAAAATAGATTAAATACAAAACATTCCTGTGCAATCTACATCCCATAATGATAAAGCTAAAAAAGGTTTTTTTTTTACATTTACATCAGTATTCAGACCCTTTGCTATGAGACTCGAAATTGAGCTCAGGCGCATCCTGTTTCCATTAATTGATCAGCCTCGAGATGTTTCCACGACTTGATTGGAGTCCACTTGTGGTAAATTCAATTGATTAGACATGATTTGGAAAGGCACACACCTGTCTACATAAGGTCCCTCAGTTCACAGGGCATGTCAGAGCAAAAACCCCGAGGTCGAAGGGATTGGCCTCTACAGTGGCCGCCATCATTATTAAATGGAAGAAGTTTGGACCCACCGAGACTGGCCAACCGGCCAAACTGAGCAATCGGAGGAGAAGGGCCTTGGTCAGGGAGGTGACCAAGATATGCGGTGGTCACTCTGACAAAGATCTAGAGTTCCTCTGTAGGGAGAACCTTCCAGAAGGACAACAATCTCTACAGCATTCCACTAATCAGGCCTTTATGGTAGAGTGGCCAGACGGAAGCCACTCTTCAGTAAAAGGCACATTACAGCCCACTTGGAGACATCCTTGATTGAAAACCTACTCCAGAGCACTCAGGAACGCAGACTGGGGCGAAGGATCACCTTCCAACAGGACAACGACCCTAAGCACACAGCCTAGACAACGCGGGAGTGGCTTCGGGGAAAAGTCTCTGAATGTCCTTGAGTGGTCCAGCCAGAGCCCGGAGTTGAACCTAATCGAACATCACTGGTGAGACCTGAAAATAGCTGTGCAGCGACGCTTCCCATCCAACCTGACAGAGCTCGAGAGGATCTGCAGAGAAGAATGGGAGAAACTCCCCAAATACAGGTATGGTATCTCAGATAGGGGGAGGGCGGTGAGGCCTAAGAGGGTTTTTATAAATAAACATCAAACAGTGGGTCTTGCAATAGGTTTACAGAGATGACCAGTGATGTGTCCTATAAAGATTATTTTTTTGGTCAGATGGTTTAGATCATTTTCTTCTTCAAGGTTGCAGCCCCTGTCATCACCGAGCCTGTCTCTGACCTTTCTAACCTGTCTCTCCTCTCTGGGGAAGTTCCCAGTGCTTGGAAAGCAGCCACCGTGTGTCCTTAATTTAAAAGGATCAAGCTGATCCTAACTGTTAATAAGTCAATGTATTCCCAAGTTGTTCGAAAACAAGTGCTGTGTTCAGTATTCCAAAGTTTGGCAACAGATCTCCTCCAATAATTACCAAAATATCACCCTGTGTGTACGCCTGATTTCTTATCTGACCATAGCTTTGGCCTGGCGATGTAAATACCATCTTGGTGGCGGTTTGAAGGTTTCTGTCTCTGACCCACCATATTGTCTGGAGCTGCAGAGGTCTGCAGCCTGCAGGCAGACTTCAGAGAACAAGAACATGTTTGTCGATCAGAGTTTTGGCTCGTCCCTTGTCAAGGCTCCAGGAGTGTGTGTGTGTGTGTGTGTGTGTGTGTGTGATTTTGCATCTCATCATCTCCTTCTGAACAGCTTGATTCCCCCAACAACACTACAAGTCCCCAAGGATCTGTCTTACACTCTTCAGTTTCTACACGAGGGACTGAGACCAAGAAAAACGGGCAGTACGGAATCCATATTAGGAAGTCCCTAGCATGAACACAACTGAGGGAGTTTCTGGCAACTGAGAGAGCTCCGAAAATGGATGCCGTAAGTTGTAGAACCCAGAGTTTGGTTCATATGGCCAACTATGCCATTTTGCGGCGCTCATCTTTTACATAAGTTAACAAGATATTTCCATATAAGTTATGTGAAACATTTTGGTAAACAATGAAATAACATGGAAAACAAAACTATTTGATATTTGTTTGGGAAGGAATTGAGAGACCTAAAAGCCACAATATGTCCTTTAGCTTTGAGCCGCCACATATCTAAATCAGGCTCCCGAGTGGCGCAGAAGTTTAAGGCACTGCATCTCAGTGCTAGAGGCGTCACTACAGACCCTGGTTCGATTCCAACCTTTATCCCAACCGGCCGTGATTAGGAGTCCCATCGGGTGGTGCACAATTGGCCCAGCGTTGCCGGGGTAGGCTGTCATTGTCAATAAGAATTTGTTCTTAACTGACTTGCTTAGTTAAATAAAGATAAAATGTAATTATTGGCTGCAATTAAATATAATAATTACAGTAAATATAATAATTACAGTAAATATAATAATTACAGTTAAATATCTTATTTTCATGCATAAGGTCAAAATTGCATTTATTGTAAAAAAAAATGTTTTTTTCAAGTGAGTAAAAGCACTTTAAATACCTCCAAATTGGACACATTCCAATGTCTCTATCTGCCTGTGGAGTCTCACCAATCAGACATGTGTTCCTGCTTCATCCTCATATTGAACAAATTAAGAAGTTGAAAATAGACGGAGACTAGGGAGAAGTGCAGCTGCAATGGGGACAGCAGGAGTGCCAGAGTGTGAGCAATCCTCCCATACTCAAGGCCTCCCCTTGTCAGTGCACAGACACACACTGCCCACATAGGCACTGCCATCTGTCCTGTAGGGAAATCAAAGCCACCAGGGCTACAGCCAACACAACACGATGCCAAGCCATTTCCTCTCGTTGTTACAGGCTTTGGTTTTCATTTTTTGATATCGACGTTGGTTCTGTTTAGGTGTGGACATCCTCGTTGGTCAGGGTGTGTTGCACCTGTCGCCTCGTTAGTTAGTCGTTAGTTTCACCTGTGCCGGCACAGCTGATATTTAACAGCTGCAGAGCCAATGTCCCAGTTTACATGATAGATGTCAGAAGAGCTAGACTACTTTCAGTATGTGAACACAAAGCCATTTATTTTGTGTCTCCCTGTTTGGGTTGCACCACATTAATTTTCACTCCCTAACCTAAGTTGGTTTCGGTTTTATTTTTTGGGGGTGGGGGCAAATATAGTGTGTATCCTTGGTGTTATCTGGCAAATCTAATGGGTGTCCATGGTGTTATCAGGCAAACATAGTGGGTGTCCATGATGTTATCAGGTAAGTCCAGTGGGTGTCCATGGTGTTATCAGGCAAGTCCAGTGGGTGTCCATGGTGTTATCAGGCAAGTCCAGTGGGTGTCCTTGGTGTTATCAGGCAAACATAGTGGGTGTCCATGATGTTATCAGGTAAGTCCAGTGTGTGTCCATGGTGTTATCAGGCAAGTCCAGTGGGTGTCCATGGTGTTATCAGGCAAGTCCAGTGGGTGTCCATGGTGTTATCAGGCAAGTCCAGTGGGTGTCCATGGTGTTATCAGGCAAACATAGTGGGTGTCCATGGTGTTATCAGGCAAGTCCAGTGGGTGTCCATGGTGTTATCAGGCAAACATAGTGGGTGTCCATGGTGTTATCAGGCAAGTCCAGTGGGTGTCCATGGTGTTATCAGGCAAGTCCAGTGGGTATCCTTGATTTTATCAGGCAAACATAGTGGGTGTCCATGGTGTTATCAGGCAAGTCCAGTGGGTGTCCATGGTGTTATCAGGCAAACATAGTGGGTGTCCTTGGTGTTATCAGGCAAAAATAGTGGGTGTCCATGGTGTTATCAGGCAAGTCCAGTGGGTGTCCTTGGTGTTATCAGGCAAGTCCAGTGGGTGTCCATGGTGTTATCAGGCAAGACCAGTGGGTGTCCATGGTGGGGATCTTTCCAACGGGAGTTGCTTGGCCCTCAGTAGACACCCGTGGATAACGTTCAGAACCCATTTTAAAACCCCACCTGCTTCATGTTGGTTACCAGTGACTTCATTTGTCAGTTCCTTTCTTTCTTTTTAGTGACAATTTTTGGTTTATTGGGAAACGTAACAAAATGTGTCCCATTTTATTTTGCAGTTTCTCAAATCACTCTGAAGCAGTGGAAAGTTGCAAAAAATACAAAAAGTAAATTATTATTATATATTTTTTTGATTTGGGAGCATTTGTGTGGAACCCTACATGGGAGATACTGGATAGATATACAAAGATGAATCTGCTCATCGTCGCAAAGCATTTCAGACGCAGGTTCACCAGCAGTTGTCAGAGTTAGTCTTTACAGCTTTGGTAGAGAAGGAAAAGACTCCCATAGAGGGAGAACGATGAAAAGAGTCCTACGGGTGGTGGTAGAGTACACCCCATAGAGGGAGAACGATGAAAAGAGTCCTACGGGTGGTGGTAGAGTACACCACATAGAGGGAGAACGATGATAAGAGTCCTACGGGTGGTAGAGTACACCCCATAGAGGGAGAACGATGAAAAGAGTCCTACGGGTGGTAGAGTACACCCCATAGAGGGAGAACGATGAAAAGAGTCCTACGGGTGGTAGAGTACACCCCATAGAGGGAGAACGATGAAAAGAGTCCTACGGGTGGTGGTAGAGTAAACCCCATAGAGGGAGAACGATGAAAAGAGTCCTACGGGTGGTGGTAGAGTACACCCCATAGAGGGAGAACGATGATAAGAGTCCTACGGGTGGTAGAGTACACCCCATAGAGGGAGAACGATGAAAAGAGTCCTACGGGTGGTAGAGTACACCCCATAGAGGGAGAACGATGAAAAGAGTCCTACGGGTGGTAGAGTACACCCCATAGAGGGAGAACGATGAAAAGAGTCCTACGGGTGGTAGAGTACACCCCATAGAGGGAGAACGATGAAAAGAGTTCTACGGGTGGTAGAGTACACCCCATAGAGGGAGAACGATGAAAAGAGTCCTACGGGTGGTAGAGTACACCCCATAGAGGGAGAACGATGAAAAGAGTCCTACGGGTGGTAGAGTACAGAGGGAGAACGAGGAAAAGAGTCCTACGGGTGGTAGAGTACAGAGGGAGAACGAGGAAAAGAGTCCTACGGGTGGTAGAGTAGACCCCATAGAGGGAGAACGATGAAAAGAGTCCTACGGGTGGTAGAGTCCACCCCATAGGGGGAGAACGATGATAAGAGTCCTACGGGTGGTAGAGTACACCCCATGGGTGGAGAATGATGAAAAGAGTCCTACGGGTGGTAGAGTTCACCCCATAGAGGGAGAACGATGAAAAGAGTCCTACGGGTGGTAGAGTAGACCCCAAAGAGGGAGAACGATGAAAAGAGTCCTACGGGTGGTAGAGTACACCCCATAGAGGGAGAACGATGAAAAGAGTCCTACGGGTGGTAGAGTACACCCCATAGAGGGAGAACGATGAAAAGAGTCCTACGGGTGGTAGAGTACACCCCATAGAGGGAGAACGATGAAAAGAGTCCTACGGGTGGTAGAGCACACCCCACAGAGGGAGAACGATGAAAAGAGTCCTACCTACGGGTGGTAGAGCACACCCCATAGAGGGAGAACGAGGAAAAGAGTCCTACGGGTTGTAGAGCACACCCCATAGAGGGAGAATGATGATAAGAGTCCTACGGGTGGTAGAGCACACCCCATAGAGGGAGAACGATGAAAAGAGTCCTACGGGTGGTAGAGTAGACCCCACAGAGGGAGAACGATGAAAAGAGTCCTACGGGTGGTAGAGTACACCCCATAGAGGGAGAACGATGAAAAGAGTCCTACGGGTGGTAGAGTACACCCCATAGAGGGAGAACGATGAAAAGAGTCCTACGGGTGGTAGAGTACACCCCATAGAGGGAGAACGATGAAAAGAGTCCTACGGGTGGTAGAGTACACCCCATAGAGGGAGAACGATGAAAAGAGTCCTACGGGTGGTAGAACACACCCCACAGAGGGAGAACGATGAAAAGAGTCCTACCTACGGGTGGTAGAGCACACCCCATAGAGGGAGAACGAGGAAAAGAGTCCTACGGGTGGTAGAGCACACCCCATAGAGGGAGAATGATGATAAGAGTCCTACGGGTGGTAGAGCACACCCCATAGAGGGAGAACGATGAAAAGAGTCCTACGGGTGGTAGAGTTCACCCCACAGAGGGAGAACGATGATAAGAGTCCTACGGGTGGTGGAGTACACCCCATAGAGGGAGAACGATGATAAGAGTCCTACGGGTGGTAGAGTACACCCCATAGAGGGAGAACGATGAAAAGAGTCCTACGGGTGGTAGAGTACACCCCATAGAGGGAGAACGATGAAAAGAGTCCTACGGGTGGTAGAGTACACCCCATAGAGGGAGAATGATGAAGAGTCCTACGAGTGGTAGAGTACACCCCATAGGGGGAGAACGATGATAAGAGTCCTACGGGTGGTAGAGCACACCCCACAGAGGGAGAACGATGATAAGAGTCCTACGGGTGGTAGAGCACACCCCATAGAGGAAGAACGATGAAAAGAGTCCTACCTACGGGTGGTAGAGCACACCCCACAGAGGGAGAACGATGAAAAGAGTCCTACGGGTGGTAGAGCACATCCCACAGAGGGCATTAAATCCCAACACTGAAACAGTGCATTCCAAATGGCACCATATTCTCTATACTCTATACTGTAGAGACCTGTGTCTTTCAATCTACAGCCAGCAGTAAAAACATTGACACTGGCGTCATGCTGTTTACAGATCGTTCATCATCGGCTCCCATTCTAGTTCATGACATGGGATCGTACTACAGAGAGGAGATAGGAAAATAAATGTTATCCAACTGATCTCCCTCTTCCAATATATCACTGTAGCAACACTGCTAACAGCCAGCACTGACATAGATATCTGTTACAGGTTAAGGAGACAGGCACGAACCACAGACTTTAGCAGCTTTACGGTTGACGTCAGCCTCCTGTCCTCTGTAAAAAATGGGAGGCTGAGTATAACATCAAATCAAATTCAAGTCAAGTTCATTTGTCATATGCACAGGATACACACAGATTAGATGGCCTTTCACCACATAGGACCCTGTGTGTTTAGGCCGAATCATGTGACATAGCAAATATTTTACCCTGTGTTTTTAGGCCTTATCCATAAAGGAGAATTCCACCAAAAAAATAAAAGCTATTGTCTGAGGATGGTGCGGAACCATCTGACATTTACATCATTTAGCAGAGGCTCTTATCCAGAGCGACTTACAGGAACAATCGGGGTAAAGGTCCTTTCTCAAGGGCACGATTGACAGATTTCCCCTAGTCAGCCTCGGGATTTTGAAACAGCAACTTTTTAAGATTACCAACTGCTTAACCACTAGGCTGCCACCCAGCCCATGAAAAGAAAAGAGGACAGTTTGGATCGAATATGGTTTAAATGAAGGTTTGAACTCAGGCACGGCACATGATTGGGCCCTATGAACATCAATGGCCTCGTCATCTTGAGATTTCAACCATCATTTCCATGATCATTTGTCCGAGGGTTATGAGGTCAGACAGTCATTGCATACAAGATTTTTCCCGCCAAACGTTCATTCCATCCCAACATGCAACACCAGCACTGCTTGTTTACTGGTCCGGAGATTCTCCTGAAGCTACGTCGTACACAGCAGGTACCTTCAGCTGTTTCCTGCCCCACCTCCCGTCCTGCCTGCTCTCCCTCTCTCTCCCCCTTGTCCCCCCCCCCCCCCTCACCTCCCCCTGGTTTCAGTCAGTCAGAGTAAAGTGCACATCATTGCCAGCTAAGAGCTCTGGGTAGCTCTGGGCACCGTCCCCTGGTCGTCCCAGAGAAACACCAGTGGTTCTGGCGTGGGCGGGCCTCACAGACAGGAGCAGAAAGGCACAGATGGCACTAATGGAGGAGAGGAATCCAACCGGGGGAACGGGACTGAGCCACACCGCATCGGCCAAATAGCTCTAGTGGTTATGTGTCTGTCTGTATGTATGTCTCTACGCTCAGCCCAACCCAACCCGGCTCCCAGCTCTACCAAGGTTAATTCCAATCCACAGCACTCCAGCATAAAGAATTTAGAATGATGAAATAATCATAAGAGGACAGGAGGAGAAGACAGGAGGAGAGGACAGGAGGAGTGGAGGAGGTAGAGAAAGGGGGGATCTGACTGGAAGCATGCCAAGAGGATCAGATGGAGCTTGGATGGTAGGATTGAGCTTGGATAGCTAGCGACTAGTGACATACTGGAGCCTTGTCCAATTCACAAACAACAGGGATTGATTCCCAACCTGCCGCTCAGCAGGAAACTGTCTCTGCTTGTAATTGAGTGACAGAGGACTTTGTGTTCAAATACAGAGCTGCACCACACAAATAAGTACTTAAACACTTGGAAAATGTTATCGCCTGGCGCCGACAGAGGTGGTCGCCTCGCGACTTAGGAAACTATTTTAGCAATTCGTTTTTTTTCATGTATTATTTCTCACATTGTTAGCCCAGAAAATCTCAAGTGATTTACATACAGCCGGGAAGAACTATTGGATATAAAAGCAACGGCAACTTACCAACATTACGACCAGGAAAATGACTTTCCTGAGGCGGATCCTTTTATTACTCGCCAATGTCCATTCTCTAGACAACAAGGTGGACGAAATTAGGGCACGAGTTGCCTCCCAGGGAGAGATTGTAACACTCTATGTTTCACGGAAACATGGCTCACTCGGGAAATGTTGTCAGAGTCGGTACAGCCGCCCAGTTTCCTGAGGCTGCATTTATTGTAGCTGGGGATTTTAACAAAGCTAATCTGAGAACTGGGCTTCCTAAATTCTATCAGCATATCGAATGCGCGACACGGGCTGGTAGCATTCTGGACCATTGCTACTCTAACTTCCGCGATGCATACAAAGCCCTCCCCCGCCCTCCCTTCGGCAAATCTGACCACGACTCAATTTTGTTGCTCCCAGCCTACAGACAGAAACTAAAACAGGAAATGCCCGTGCTCAAGTCTGTCCAACGCTGGTCTGACCAATACGATTCCACGGTTCAAGATTGCTTCGATCATGTGGACTGGGATATGTTCCTGATAGACATTGATATATACGCTGACTCGGTGCATGAGTTTTTTTATCAAGTGCATCGGTGATGTTGTACCCACTGTGTCTATTAAAACCTTCCCTAACCAGAAACCGTGGATTGATGGCAGCATTCGCTCAAAACTGAAAGCACGAACCACCGCTTTTAATTATGGCAAGGTGACTGGAAACATGACCGAATACAAACAGTGTAACTATTCCCTCCACAAGGCAATCAAACAAGCTAAGCGTCAGTATAGAGACAAAGTAGAGTCACAATTCAACGGCTCAGACACTAGACGTATGTGGCAGGGTCTACAGTCAATCATTGATTACAAAGAAAACCAGCCCGTCGCAGACACGGACTTCTTGCTCCCAGACAAATTAAACAACTTCATTGCTCGCTTTGAGGACAATACAGTGCAACTGATACGGCCCGCTACTAAAGCCTGTGGCCAACGTGAGTAAAACATTTAAACATGTTAACTCTCGCAAGGCTGCCGAACCAGACGGCATCCCCAGCCGCGTCCTCAGAGCATGCGCAGACCAGCTGGCTGGTGTGTTTACGGACATATTCAATCAATCCCTATCCCAGCCTGCTGTGCCCACATGCTTCAAGATGGCCAACATTGTTTCTGTTCCCAAGAAAGCTAAGCTAACTGAACTAAATGACTATCGCCCCATAGCACTCACTTCTGTCATCATGAAGTGCTTTGAGAGACTAGTCAAGGATCATATCACCTCCACCCTACCTGATACCATAGACCCACTCCAATTTGCTTACCGCCCCAACAAGTCCACAGACGACCTAATCGCCATCACACTGCACACACCCCTTTCCCATCTGGACAAGAGGAATACCTATGTAAGAATTCTGTTCATTGACTACAGCTCAGCAATTAACACCATAGTACCCTCCAAACCCTCATTAACTTCTTGCTCCTACTTGAGACGCAGATGTCTCAAGTAGACACCTGGAAATGCAAATGCGCTACGCTAAATGTACTCGTTAAAACTCAAACCTTGATCAAAATTCACAAGCAGGGTATTGAATTAAAGCTACACTCGTTGTGAACCTAGCCAACAAGTCAGATTTTTAAAATGCTTTTCGGCGAAAGCATGAGAAGCTATTATCTGATAGCATGCACCACCTGAAAATGCCTGAATGCGACGTAAACAAAGACTCTGCTTATCCGACGCAGCACAAAACGCAGAAATAAAATATAAAACATTCATTACCTTTGACGAGCTTCTTTCTTGGCACTCCTATATGCCCCATAAACATCACTATTGGGTCTTTTTTTCGTTTAAATCGGTCCATATATACCCAAAATAGCTTTCTATGGAAGCTGTGTCATTCAGAAAAAAACATCGTTTTTAAACGCTGCGTTATTTTTTAAAATTAAAAAAGTCGACGATAAACTTTCACAAAACACTTCGAAATCCTTTTGTAATCCAACTTTAGGTATTAGTAAACGTTTATAATCTATCAAAATGATTACAGGGCGATGTATATTCAATAGCTCCTCGTCTGCAAATCAATGGCTGCCAATGTCCACATTAACAACATCCTGGTGGAGACTGGAAGAAACGGAAGCCAGATAGATGGATTTTCCAACAAAAAATTCAATTGAAAATGACGACAATGGCGACATCGTGTGGAATTTGTATGAATTGCATGCAGGTCGATATTACATTTTGTCCTCTTTTAACAACCCATGGAAGTGACTTATGGAAATTATTTTTAGCTTTCAGAGAGCAGTTTTTCTTGCGTTTTTCAATGAAACACACGATCTGTTATAGTCACAGCCGTGATTTAACCAGTTTTAGAAACTTCAGAGTGTTTTCTATCCACACATACTAATCATATGCATATACTATATTCCTGGCATGAGTAGCAGGACGCTGAAAAGTTGCGCGATTTTTAACAGAATGTTCGAAAAAGGAGGGGGTAGAAGTAAGAGGTTTTAACCCTGGGTCTCGACTCTGCCCTGTGCAACTGGGTCCTGGACTTTCTGATGGGCTGCCCCCAGGTGGTGAGGGTAGGAAACAACACTTCCACTTCGCTGATCCTCAACACTGGGGTCCCACAAGGGTGCGTTCTGATCCCTCCCTGTTCACCCATGACTGCGTGGCCATGCACGCCTCCAACTCAATCATCAAGTTTGCAGACGACACTACAGTGGTAGTAGTGTCATCTAACCTCAGGAGGCTGGAGAAATTTGGCTTATCACCTAAAACACTCACCAACTTTTACAGATGCACATTTGAGAGCATCCTGCCGGGTTGTATTACCGCCTGGTACGGCAACTCCTCCGCCCACAACCGCAAGGCTCTCCAGAGGGTAGTGCGGTCTGTACAACGCATCACCAAACTACCTGCCCTCCAGGACACAGACATCACCCGATGTCACAGGAAGGTCAAAAAGATCATCAAGGACAACAACCACCCGAGCCACTGCCTGTTCACCCCGCTATCATCTAGAAGGCAAGGTCAGTACAGGTGCATCAAAGCAAGGGACCGAGAGACTGAAAAACAGCTTAAATCTCAAGGCCATCAGACTGTTAAATAGCCATCACTAACATAGAGTGTCTGCTGCCAACATCCAGACTCAAATATCTTGCCACTTTAATAGATGTAATAAATGGATTTAATAAAGGTGTCACTAGTCATTTTAAATAACATCACTTCAATAATGTCTACATATCCTACATTACTCTTCTCATATGTATATACTGTACTCTATACCATCCACTGCATCTTTCCTATGCCGCACGGCCATCGCTCATCCATATATTTATATGTACATATTCTTATTCCATCCCTTTACATTATGTGTATGAGGTAGTCGTTGTGTATTTGTTAGATTACTTGTTAGATATTACTGCACTGTTGGAACTAGAAGCACAAGCATTTCGCTACACTCGCATTAACATCTGCTAACCATGTGTATGTGACCAATAAACTTTGATTTGAAATGACTATACAAGTGATTTTATAATCTAGCACTAGAGAGAACATGATCATGATCAAAGTGCTTGAGGTGAATTCAATAACCAATTGGTAACCCAACCATGAGGTGTAATCTGATCCCCAAGACATTGGTGTAATGATACCTTATAAGAAACCCTGGTCATGTGGAGACTGAACTAAAGCCTCAATAATTCCTATTTAGCATGACTAGTTCCATGACACTGCAGATGAGCATCCAACACACACAGGACAGGCAGTGGGCTGATCTGTACTGTTTTATTACACCCAGAGAAAGAAAGACCAGAGACATAATTACACTGAGAGACTGACCCTAACCCAGATAGACCAGAGACATAATTACACTGAGAGACTGACCCTAACCCAGATAGACCAGAGACATAATTACACTGAGAGACTGACCCTAATCCAGATAGACCAGAGACATAATTACACTGAGAGACTGACCCTGACCCAGATAGACCAGAGACATAATTACACTGAGAGGCTGACCCTAACCCAGATAGACTAGACATGTTCCCAGTATTCCCTCCACCAGTGAGCCTGTGTTTCCTCCACCAGCGAGCCAGTGTTTCCTCCACCAGCGAGCCTGTGTTTCCTCCACCAGCGAGCCTGTGTTTCCTCCACCAGCGAGCCAGTGTTTCCTCCACCAGAGAGCCAGTGTTCCCTCCACCAGCGAGCCAGTGTTTCCTCCACCAGCGAGCCTGTGTTTCCTCCACCAGCGAGCCAGTGTTTCCTCCACCAGCGAGCCAGTGTTTCCTCCACCAGAGAGCCAGTGTTTCCTCCACCAGCGAGCCAGTGTTTCCTCCACCAGAGAGCCTGTGTTTCCTCCACCAGCGAGCCAGTGTTTCCTCCACCAGCGAGCCTGTGTTTCCTCCACCAGCGAGCCAGTGTTTCCTCCACCAGAGAGCCTGTGTTTCCTCCACCAGCGAGCCAGTGTTTCCTCCACCAGCGAGCCAGTGTTTCCTCAACCAGCGAGCCTGTGTTTCTTCCACCAGCGAGCCAGTGTTTCCTCCACCAGCGAGCCAGTGTTTCCTCAACCAGCGAGCCTGTGTTTCCTCCACCAGCGAGCCTGTGTTTCCTCCACCAGTGAGCCAGTGTTTCCTCCACCAGAGAGCCTGTGTTTCCTCCACCAGCGAGCCAGTGTTTCCTCAACCAGCGAGCCTGTGTTTCTTCCACCAGCGAGCCTGTGTTTCCTCCACCAGCGAGCCAGTGTTTCCTCCACCAGCCAGTGTTTCCTCCACCAGCGAGCCTGTGTTTCCTCCACCAGCGAGCCAGTGTTTCCTCCACCAGCGAGCCAGTGTTTCCTCCACCAGCAAGCCTGTGTTTCCTCCACCAGCGAGCCAGTGTTTCCTCCACCAGCGAGCCAGTGTTTCCTCCACCAGCGAGCCAGTGTTTCCTCCACCAGCGAGCCAGTGTTTCCTCCACCAGCGAGCCAGTGTTTCCTCCACCAGCGAGCCTGTGTTTCCTCCACCAGTGAGCCTGTGTTTCCTCCACCAGTGAGCCAGTGTTTCCTCCACCAGCGAGCCAGTGTTTCTTCCACCAGCGAGCCAGTGTTTCCTCCACCAGCGAGCCTGTGTTTCCTCCACCAGCGAGCCAGTGTTCCCTCCACCAGCGAGCCAGTGTTCCCTCCACCAGCCAGTGTTCCCTCCACCAGAGAGCCTGTGTTCCCTCCACCAGCCAGTGTTCCCTCCACCAGTGAGCCTGTGTTTCCTCCACCAGCGAGCCAGTGTTTCCTCCACCAGCGAGCCAGTTTTCTTCCAGTGGTGCCGGATGGAGATCACATGCAATCTGAGCTGAGGGGTGAGGCCAGCGTTCCTCCTGCCAGCAGAATTGGGGTCACATCCATTGTGATCTGAGGGGTCGAGGCCAGAATTCGGGGTCACATCCATTCTGAAATGAGGGGCGAGGACAGCGTTCATCCAGTGGTGCCGGCTGGATTGGGGTCACACACGTTCTGAGCTGGATTGGGGTCACATTGGTTCTGAGGAGGATTGGGGTCACATTGGTTATGAGCTGGATTTGGGTCACATTGGTTCCGAGCTGGATTGGAGTCACATTGGTTCCGAGCTGGATTGGGGTCACATTGGTTCTGAGCTGGATTGGAGTCACATTGGTTCTGAGCTGGATTGGCGTCACATTGGTTCTGAGCTGGATTGGAGTCACATTGGTTCTGAGCTGGATTGGGGTCACATTGGTTCTGAGCTGGATTGGGGTCACATTGGTTCTGAGCTGGATTGGGGTCACATTGGTTCTGAGCTGGATTGGAGTCACAATGGTTCTGAGCTGGATTGGGGTCACATTGGTTCTGAACTGGATTGGGGTCACATTGGTTCTGAGCTAGATTGGGGTCACATTGGTTCTGAGCTGGATTGGGGTCACATTTGTTCTGAGCTGGATTGGGGTCACATTGATTCTGAGCTGGATTGGGGTCACATTGGTTCTGAGCTGGATTGGGGTCACATTGGTTCTGAGCTGGATTGGGGTCACATTGGTTCTGAGCTGGATTGGGGTCACATTGGTTCTGAGGAGGATTGGGGTCACATTGGTTATGAGCTGGATTGGGGTCACATTGGTTCCGAGCTGGATTGGAGTCACATTGGTTCCGAGCTGGATTGGGGTCACATTGGTTCTGAGCTGGATTGGAGTCACATTGGTTCTGAGGAGGATTGGGGTCACATTGGTTATGAGCTGGATTGGGGTCACATTGGTTCCGAGCTGGATTGGAGTCACATTGGTTCTGAGCTGGATTGGAGTCACATTGGTTCTGAGGAGGATTGGGGTCACGTTGGTTATGAGCTGGATTGGGGTCACATTGGTTCCGAGCTGGATTGGAGTCACATTGGTTCTGAGCTGGATTGAGGTCACATTGGTTCTGAGCTGGATTGGCGTCACATTGGTTCTGAGCTGGATTGGGGTCACATTGGTTCTGAGCTGGATTGGGGTCACATTGGTTCTGAGCTGGATTGGAGTCACATTGGTTCTGAACTGGATTGGAGTCACATTGGTTCTGAGCTGGATTGGGGTCACATTGGTTCTGAGCTGGATCGGTGTCACATCGGTTCTGAGCTGATGGGGAGAGGAAAAATTACGCACTGCGACAGGACATGAGGCCCCGTAATTGCATTGAGCAGTCAGGTGGTGACACTGTGTGTGTGTGTGTGTGTGTGTGTCACAGACTGTTACCGTTCTGCATCGCGGGGGGCACTTGCCAGGGCGGCTGCCCTCCCTCCGTCACCCCATGGGGTGGCACATATTAAAGTCCCTGATGAGGCTAATGCAGGGAGAAATGGCTCCGGAACATAGCCCAAAACACAGGTCAAAGGGTATAGAGGTTTAGGAAGGAAGAAGCACCGTAGCCTCAACCTTCCTTTAGACAAACGTATATATTTAGTGCTGATGTGAAACTCACTAACGATGAGGTGTCTCTGTTTTGACTACTATGTCAAATGTTAAATCAAATTCAGACCTTTATTTAACTAGGCAAGTCAGTTAAGAACAAATTCTTATTTTCAATGACGGCCTAGGAACAGTGGGGTTAACTGGTCTAGGAACAGTGGGGTTAACTGGTCTAGGAACAGTGGGTTAACTGCCTGTTCAGGGGCAGAATGACAGATTTGTACCTTGTCAACTCGGGGGTTTGAACTTTCAACCTTCCGGTTACTAGTCCAACGCTCTAACCACTAGGCTACCCTTCCGCCTCTACACTCTAACCACTAGGCTACCCTGCAGCCTCTACACTCTAACCACTAGGCTACCCTTCCGCCTCTACACTCTAACCACTAGGCTACCCTTCCGCCTCTACACTCTAACCTCTAGGCTACCCTGCCGCCTCTACACTCTAACCTCTAGGCTACCCTGCCGCCTCTACACTCTAACCACTAGGCTACCCTGCCGCCTCTACACTCTAACCACTAGGCTACCCTGCCGCCTCTACACTCTAACCACTAGGCTACCCTTCCGCCTCTACACTCTAACCACTAGGCTACCCTGCCTCCTCTACACTCTAACCACTAGGCTACCCTGCCGTCCCTGAAAGGCCAGAACCTAGGAAGAATGTAATGTGATATTAATCACATTAATTTTGGATTGTTTTCAAGGTTTTATGAACATTCATGTTATGTTCCCCCATTCTGGAGGTTTAGTTCATGATTGGTCAAAATTAAATATGTTCCTCAATTCAGAAACGCATGGGAACATCTCTCAAGTTTGAAAACAAAGCCTCTATCATTGATACTGTAAAACTCCTACATTTCTAATGAAGAGAAATGTATAAATATCGCAGTTAAAACAAACAAATTATTCCAAATTCATTTTTTTAAAATAATTCCACAGCTAATGATGTGCCACAAAACATGTTGTCAAAACAGATCCTGTTGTCATGACGACAATTAGACAAAAAAAAAGGTCAAACGAAAGAAGCGATGTGGTTAATTGGCAGTGATTAACAGACTCAACGGAGATAATCGTTTAATGTCTCAGGATTAATACAATCTCTGTGTTGTACACTGTTACCCAATAGGTCAAATACCACTGTATGTTAACAATGAAGCTTTAAATGTGGAAGTCAACATTGTGTGTGTTCCTCTGCACAGCCCGTGTCTACCCAGTTCAGGTCATATTAATAACCCGCATCTCACAGTTGGATTCCAGAAACAACAGCTTCCCCTTTAATCTAGTGTATACGGCCTGGAGCCTGCAGCTGGTTGTGTCATGCTGTTATGACGGGCCTTCAGAAAGTCTACCTACCCCTTGACTCATTCCACCTTGTGTTCGTGCTGCTGCCTATATTTATATTAAAACAGGGCAGCACGGCTGGCCCTCAGAACAGGGCAGCACGGCTGGCCCTCAGAACAGGGCAGCACGGCTGACCCTCAGAACAGGGCAGCACGGCTGACCCTTAAAACAGGGCAGCACGGCTGGACCCTCAGAACAGGGCAGCACGGCTGACCCTCAGAACAGGGCAGCACGGCTGACCCTCAGAAAAGGGCAGCACAAATGGCCCTCAGAACAGGGCAGCACGGCTGACCCTTAGAACAGGGCAGCACGGCTGGCCCTCAGAACAGGGCAGCACGGCTGGCCCTTGGATGTACACAGAGAGCTAACATTAATAATATGCATGTCAATCTCTCCTGGCTGAAAGTGGAGGAGAGATTGACTTCATCACTACTTGTCTTTGTGAGAGTTATTGACATGTTGAATGCACCGAGCTGTCTGTCTAAACTACTGGCGCACAGCTCAGACATCCATGCATAACACACAAGACATGTCACCAGAGGTCTCTTCACAGTCCCCAAGTCCAGAACAGACTATGGGAGGCGCACAGTACTACATAGAGCCATGACTACATGGAACTCTATTCCACAGTACTACATAGAGCCATGACTACATGGAACTCTATTCCACAGTACTACATAGAGCCATGACTACATGGAACTCTATTCCACAGTACCACATAGAGCCATGACTACATGGAACTCTATTCCACAGTACTACATAGAGCCATGACTACATGGAACTCTATTCCACAGTACTACATAGAGCCATGACTACATGGAACTCTATTCCACAGTACTACATAGAGCCATGACTACATGGAACTCTATTCCACAGTACTACATAGAGCCATGACTACATGGAACTCTATTCCACAGTACTACATAGAGCCATGACTACATGGAACTCTATTCCACAGTACTACATAGAGCCATGACTACATGGAACTCTATTCCACATCAGGTAACTGATGCAGCAGAAAAATCTGATTTAAAAACAGATAAAATACACCTTATTGAACAGTGAGGACTGTGAAGAGACACAAACATAGACACAGACACATGATAACATGCGCACTACACACACGATAACATACGCACTACACACACACACACAATAACATACGCACTACACACACAATAACATACACACTACACACACACAATAACATACACACTACACACACACGATAACATACGCACTACACACACGATAACATACGCACTACACACACACAATAACATACACACTACACACACACAATAACATACACACTACACACACACAATAACATACGCACTACACACACACAATAACATAAGCACTATACACACACAAGAACATACACACTACACACACACAATAACATACACACTACACACACACAATAACATACACACTACACACACACAAGAACATACACACTACACACACACAATAACATACGCACTACACACACACAAGAACATACACACTACACACACACAATAACATACACACTACACACACACAATAACATACACACTACACACACACAAGAACATACACACTACACACACACACACGATAACATACGCACAACACACAATAACATACGCACTACACACACAATAACATACACACTACACACACACAATAACATACACACTACACACACACAATAACATACGCACTACACACACACAATAACATACACACTACACACACACAATAACATACACACTACACACACACAATAACATACACACTACACACACAATAACATACACACTACAACACATACACGATAACATACAAACTATAAACACACGTACACATACTGCGTTGTAGATACGTGGTAGCGGAGTAGGGGCCTGAGGGCACTTAGTGTTAGGGTTAGGGTTAGGGTTAGGGTTAGTAGGGGCCTGAGGGCACCTAGTGTTAGGGTTAGGGTTAGGGTTAGGGTTAGTAGGGGCCTGAGGGCACCTAGTGTTAGGGTTAGGGTTAGGGTTAGGGTTAGTAGGGGCCTGAGGGCACTTAGTGTTAGGGTTAGGGTTAGGGTTAGGGTTAGGGTTAGGGTTAGGGTTAGGGTTAGTAGGGGCCTGAGGGCACCTACTTAGTGTGTTGTGAATTCTGCAATAAATGTTTTGTAATGTATTTAAAAATGTATCATTAATTTTGCATTACCCCAGGAAGAGTATCTGCTGCCTTGACAGGAACTAATGGGGATCCATAATGAACCCCAGGAAGAGTATCTGCTGCCTTGGCAGGAACTAATGGGGATCCATAATGAACCCCAGGAAGAGTATCTGCTGCCTTGACAGGAACTAATGGGGATCCATAATGAACCCCAGGAAGAGTATCTGCTGCCTTGACAGGCACTAATGGGGATCCATAATGAACCCCAGGAAGAGTATCTGCTGCCTTGACAGGCACTAATGGGGATCCATAATAAACCGCAGGAAGAGTAGCTGCTGCCTTGACAGGCACTAACGGGGATCCATAATAAACCCCAGGAAGAGTATCTGCTGCCTTGACAGGAACTAATGGGGATCCATAATAAACCCCAGGAAGAGTAGCTGCTGCCTTGACAGGAACTAATGGGGATCCATAATAAACCCCAGGAAGAGTAGCTGCATGGCAGGAACTAATGGGGATCCATAATAAACCCCAGGAAGAGTATCTGCTGCCTTGGCAGGAACTAATGGAGATCCATAATGAACCCCAGGAAGAGTAGCTGCTGCCTTGGCAGGAACTAATGGGGATCCATAATGAACCCCAGGAAGAGTATCTGCTGCCTTGACAGGAACTAATGGGGATCCATAATAAACCCCAGGAAGAGTATCTGCTGCCTTGACAGGAACTAATGGAGATCCATAATGAACCCCAGGAAGAGTAGCTGCTGCCTTGACAGGAACTAATGGGGATCCATAATAAACCCCAGGAAGAGTATCTGCTGCCTTGACAGGAACTAATGGGGATCCATAATAAACCCCAGGAAGAGTAGCTGCTGCCTTGGCAGGAACTAATGGAGATCCATAATGAACCCCAGGAAGAGTATCTGCTGCCTTGACAGGAACTAATGGGGATCCATAATAAACCCCAGGAAGAGTAGCTGCTGCCTTGACAGGAACTAATGGAGATCCATAATGAACCCCAGGAAGAGTATCTGCTGCCTTGACAGGAACTAATGGGGATCCATAATAAACCCCAGGAAGAGTAGCTGCTGCCTTGACAGGAACTAATGGGGATCCATAATAAACCCCAGGAAGAGTAGCTGCTGCCTTGACAGGAACTAATGGAGATCCATAATGAACCCCAGGAAGAGTAGCTGCTGCCTTGGCAGGAACTAATGATGTTATATCTCTACCATCACCTGGAGATGGAGATGGTTCTACTATGATGTTATATCTACATCACCTGGAGATGGTTCTATCATGATGTTATATCTCTACATCACCTGGAGATGGATATGGTTCTACCATGATGTTATATCTCTACATCACCTGGAGATGGTTCTACCATGATGTTATATCTCTACCATCACCTGGAGATGGTTCTACTATGATGTTATATCTCTACCATCACCTGGAGATGGAGATGGTTTCATCATGATGTTATATCTACATCACCTGGAGATGGTTCTATCATGATGTTATATCTCTACATCACCTGGAGATGGATATGGTTCTACCATGATGTTAAATCTCTACATCACCTGGAGATGGTTCTACCATGATGTTATATCTCTACCATCACCTGGAGATGGTTCTACCATGATGTTATATCTCTACATCACCTGGAGATGGAGATGGTTCTACCATGATGTTATATCAATACATCAGCTGGAGATGGTTCTACCATGATGTTATATCTCTACATCACCTGGAGATGGAGATGGCTCTACCATGATGTTATATCTCTACATCACCTGGAGATGGAGATGGTTCTACCATGATGTTATATCTCTACATCACCTGGAGATGGTTATACCATGATGTTATATCTCTACCATCACCTGGAGATGGTTCTACCATGATGTTATATCTCTACATCACCTGGAGATGGAGATGGTTCTACCATGATGTTATATCAATACATCACCTGGAGATGGTTCTACCATGACGTTATATCTCTACATCACCTGGAGATGGAGATGGTTCTATCATGATGTTATATCTCTACATCACCTGGAGATGGAGATGGTTCTACCATGATGTTATATCTCTACATCACCTGGAGATGGTTCTACCATGATGTTATATTTCTACCATCACCTGGAGATGGTTCTACCATGATGTTATATCTCTACATCACCTGGAGATGGTTCTACCATGATGTTATATCTCTACATCACCTGGAGATGGTTCTACCATGATGTTATATCTCTACATCACCTGGAGATGGTTCTATCATGATGTTATATCTCTACCATCACCTGGAGATGGAGATGGTTCTACCATGATGTTATATCTCTACTATCACCCTGCAATAATCACTTGTTTACTACTTACATCATCATGCGGCTTCATAAGCATATTCTCCTCTTTAAACAAAACACGATTTATCACCAAGCCCCTTTCCTTACCCACAATACAGCAGTGTGTGTGTGTGTGTGAGTGTGTGTGAGTGTGTGTGTGTGTGTGTGTGTGTGTGTGTGTGTGTGTGTGTGTGTGTGTGTGTGTGTGTGTGTGTGTGTGTGTGTGTGTGTGTGTGTGTGTGTGTGTTTGTTTGTGTCTGATGTCCGTTAGTATTTACACCCCTACTAGTTTACAGCCTTACATAAATAATATTTTTTTCTGTGGTAAAGTTTAAGGCTGAAATTTAGCTGTAAAAATGTAATTAGTTGGACATGAAGACAGACCTAGATTGTAAATAACCCATACAGGGTACAGTCAGTGACTAGATGATAACCCATGATAACCCATACAGGATACAGTCAGTGACTAGATGATAACCCATACAGGGTACAGTCAGTGACTAGATGATAACCCATGATAACCCATACAGGATACAGTCAGTGACTAGATGATAACCCATGATAACCCATGATAACCCATACAGGGTACAGTCAGTGACTAGATGATAACCCATACAGGGTACAGTCAGTGACTAGATGATAACCCATACAGGGTACAGTCAGCGACTAGATGATAACCCATGATAACCCATACAGGGTAAGTCAGTGACTAGATGATAGCCCATACAGGGTACTGTCAGTGACTAGATGATAGCCCATACAGGGTACAGTCAGTGACTAGATGATAACCCATACAGGGTACAGTCAGTGACTAGATGATAACCCATGATAACCCATACAGGATACAGTCACTGACTAGATGATAACCTATACAGGGTACAGTCAGTGACTAGATGATAACCCATAGAGGGTACAGTCAGTGACTAGATGATAACCCATACAGGGTACAGTCAGTGACTAGATGATAACCCATAGAGGGTACAGTCAGTGACTAGATGATAACCCATACAGGGTACAGTCAGTGACTAGATGATAACCTATACAGGGTACAGTCAGTGACTAGATGATAACCCATAGAGGGTACAGTCAGTGACTAGATGATAACCCATAGAGGGTACAGTCAGTGACTAGATGATAACCCATAGAGGGTACAGTCAGTGACTAGATGAAAACCCATACAGGGTACAGTCAGTGACTAGATGTTAACCCACACAGGGTACAGTCAGTGACTAGATGATAACCCATGATAACCCATACAGGGTACAGTCAGTGACTAGATGATAACCCATAAAGGGTACAGTCAGTGACTAGATGATAACCCATAGAGGGTACAGTCAGTGACTAGATGATAACCCATACAGGGTACAGTCAGTGACTAGATGATAACCTATACAGGGTACAGTCAGTGACTAGATGATAACCCATAGAGGGTACAGTCAGTGACTAGATGATAACCCATAGAGGGTACAGTCAGTGACTAGATGATAACCCATAGAGGGTACAGTCAGTGACTAGATGAAAACCCATACAGGGTACAGTCAGTGACTAGATGTTAACCCACACAGGGTACAGTCAGTGACTAGATGATAACCCATGATAACCCATACAGGGTACAGTCAGTGACTAGATGATAACCCATACAGGGTACAGTCAGTGACTAGATGATAACCCATACACGGTACAGTCAGTGACTAGATGATAACCCATGATAACCCATACAGGGTACAGTCCGTGACTAGGCTGAGAACATTGGTCAAAACAATCTCCCCTCAACACATTGACCCGGAGCAACTAGTTGTCCAATAAAAGGAACACTCTTACCCTCGTGGAGAAAAGGAACACTCTTACCCCCGTGGAGAACAGGAACACTCTTACCCTCGTGGAGAAAAGGAACACTGTTACCCTCGTGGAGAAAAGGAACACTCTTACCCTCGTGGAGAAAAGGAACACTCTTACCCTCGTGGAGAACAGGAACACTCTTACCCACATGGAGAAAAGGAACACTCTTACCCTCGTGGAGAAAAGGAACACTCTTACCCTCGTGGAGAAAAGGAACACTGTTACCCTCGTGGAGAAAAGGAACACTGTTACCCTCGTGGAGAAAAGGAACACTCTTACCCTCGTGGAGAAAAGGAACACTGTTATCCTCGTGGAGAAAAGGAACACTGTTATCCTCGTGGAGAAAAGGAACACTCTTACCCCCGTGGAGAACAGGAACACTCTTACCCTCGTGGAGAAAAGGAACACTGTTACCCTCGTGGAGAAAAGGAACACTCTTACCCCCGTGGAGAACAGGAACACTCTTACCCTCGTGGAGAAAAGGAACACTCTTACCCCCGTGGAGAAAAGGAACACTCTTACCCCCTTGGAGAAAAAGAACACTCTTACCCTCGTGGATAAAAGGAACACTCTTACCCTCGTGTAGAAAAGGAACACTCTTACAATCGTGGAGAAAAGAAACACTCTTACCCTCGTGTAGAAAAGGAACACTCTTACCCCCGTGGAGAAAAGGAACACTCCTACCCTCGTGGAGAAAAGGAACACTCTTACCCTCGTGTAGAAAAGGAACACTCTACCCCCGTGGAGAAAAGGAACACTCTTACCCTCGTGGAGAAAATAAACACTCTTACCCCCGTGGAGAAAAGGAACACTTTTCGGGACAGTGTTCCAACGTTCAGAGCTCAGAA
>NC_048570.1:5370127-5375617 GCF_013265735.2 Oncorhynchus mykiss
CTAATCCTACCCTAACCTCTAACCCTAAACCCTAATCCTACCCTAACACCTAATCCTACCCTAACCCCTAATCCTACCATAACCCCTAATCCTACCCTAACCTCTAACCCCAACCCCTAATCCTACCCTAACCCCTAACCCTAACGACTAATCCTCCCCTAACCTCTAACCCTAACCCCTAATCCTAACCCCTAATCCTACCCTAACCTCTAACCCTAACCCCTAACTCTAACCCCTAATCCTTCCCTAACCTCTAACCCTAACCCCTAATCCTAACCCCTAATCCTACCCTAATCTCTAACCCTAACCACTAACCCTAACCCCTAATCCTACCCTAACCCTAACCCCTAATCCTACCCTAACCTCTAACCCTAACCCCTAATCCTACCCTAACCTCTAACCCTAACCCCTAATCCTACCCTAACCTCTAACCCTAACCCCTAATCCTACCCTAACGTTTAACCCTAACCCTAACCTCTAAACCTACCCTAACCCTTAATCCTACCCTAACCTCTAAACCTAACCCCTAATCCTACCCTAACCCCTAGTCCTACCCTAACACCTAATCCTACCCTAACCTCTAACCCTAACCTCTAATCCTACGCTAACCCCTAATACTACCCTAACTTCTAATCCTACCCTATCCTCTAACCCTAACCCCTAAACCTACCCTAACCCCTAATCCCACCCTAACCCCTAATCCTACCCTAACCTCTAACCCTAACCTCTAATCCTATCCTAACCCCTAATCCTACCCTAACCCTAACCCCTAATCCTACCCTAACCTCTAACCCTAACCCCTAATCCTACCCTAACGTCTAACCCTACCCCCTAATCCTACCCTAACCTCTAATCCTACCCTAAACCCTAATCCTACCCTAACCTCTTACCCTACCCCCTAATCCTACCCTAACCCCTAATCCTAACCCCTAAACCTAACCCCTAATCCTACCCTAACCTCTAACCCTACCCCGTAATCCTACCCTAACCTCTAACCCTAACCCCTAACCCTAACCCCTAATCCTACCCTAACCTCTAACCCTAACCCCTAATCCTACCCTAACCTCTAACCCCAACCCCTAATCCTACCCTAACCCCTAACCCTAACCCCAAATCCTACCCTAACCTCTAAACCTAACCCCTAATCCTAACCCCTAATCCTACCCTAAACTCTAACCCTAACCCCTAACCCCTAATCCTACCCTAACCTCTAACTCTAACCCCTAATCCTAACCCCTAATCCTACCCTAACCTCTAACCCTAACCCCTAACCCTAACCCCTAATCCTACCCTAACCTCTAACCCCAACCCCTAACACTACCCTAACCCCTAACCCTAACCCCTAATCCTACCCTAACCTCTAACCCTAACCCATAATCCTACCCTAACCTCTAACCCTAACCCCTAATCCTACCCTAACCTCTAACCCCAACCCCAAATCCTACCCTAACCTCTAACCCTAACCCCTAATCCTACCCTAACCTTTAACCCTAACCCTAACCCCTAAACCTACCCTAACCCCTAATCCTACCCTAACCTCTAATCCTACCCTAACCCCTAATCCTACCCTAACCCCTAATACTACCCTAACTTCTAATCCTACCCTAACCTCTAACCCTAACCCCTAAACCTACCCTAACCCCTAATCCTACCCTAACCCTAACCCTAACCCCTAATCCTACCCTAACCTCTAACCCTAACCCCTAATCCTACCCTAACCTCTAACCCTACCCCCTAATCCTACCATAACCTCTAATCCTACCCTAAACCCTAATCCTACCCTAACCTCTTACGCTAAACCCTAATCCTACCCTAACCCCTAATCCTAACCCCTAAGCCTAACCCCTAATCCTACCCTAACCTGTAACCCCACCCCCTAATCCTACCCTAACCTCAAACCCTAACCCTAACCCCTAATCCTACCCTAACCTCTAACCCTAACCCCTAATCCTAATCCTACCCTTACCTCTAACCCCAACCCCTAATCCTACCCTAACCCCTAACCCTAACCCCTAATCCTACCCTAACCTCTAACCCTAACCCCTAATCCTAACCCCTAATCCTACCCTAACCTCTTACCCTAACCCCTAATCCTACCCTAACCTCTAACTCTAACCCCTAATTCTAACCCCTAATCCTACCCTAACCTCTATCCCTAACCCCTAACCCTAACCCCTAATCCTACCCTAACCTCTAACCCCAACCCCTAATCCTACCCTAACCCCTAACCCTAACCCCTAATCCTACCTTAACCTCTAACCCTAACCCATAATCCTACCCTAACCTCTAACCCTAACCCCTAATCCTACCCTAACCTCTAACCCTAACCCCTAATCCTACCCTAACCTCTAACCCTAACCCCTAATCCTACCCTAACCTTTAATCCTAACCCTAACCCCTAAACCTACCCTAACCCCTAATCCTACCCTAACCCCTAATTCTACCCTAACCCCTAATCCTACCCTAACCTCTAATCCTACCCTAACCTCTAACCCTAACCCCTAAACCTACCCTAACCCCTAATCCCACCCTAACCCCTAATCCTACCCTAACCTCTAACCCTAACCTCTAATCCTATCATAACCCCTAATCCTACCCTAACCTCTAATCCTACCCTAACCCCTAATCCTACCCTAACCCCTAATCCTACCCTAACCTCTAACCCTAACCCCTAACCCTAACCCCTAATCCTACCCTAACCTCTAACCCTAACCCCTAATCCTACCCTAACCTCTAACCCTAACCCCTAATCCTACCCTAACCTTTAATCCTAACACTAACCCCTAAACCTACCCTAACCCCTAATCCTACCCTAACCCCTAATCCTACCCTAACCCCTAATCCTACCCTAACCTCTAATCCTACCCTAACCTCTAACCCTAACCCCTAAACCTACCCTAACCCCTAATCCCACCCTAACCCCTAATCCTACCCTAACCTCTAACCCTAACCTCTAATCCTATCCTAACCCCTAATCCTACCCTAACCTCTAATCCTACCCTAACCCCAAATCCTACCCTAACCTCTAACCCTAACCCCTAACCCTAACCCCTAATCCTACCCTAACCTCTAACCCTAACCCCTAAACCTACCCTAACCCCTAATCCCACCCTAACCCCTAATCCTACACTAACCTCTAACCCTATCCTCTAATCCTATCCTAACCCCTAATCCTACCCTAACCTCTAATCCTACCCTAACCCCTAATCCTACCCTAACCTCTAACCCTAACCCCTAATCCTACCCTAACCTCTAATCCTACCCTAAACCCTAATCCTACCCTAACCTCTAACCCTAACCCCTAATCCTACCCTAACCCCTAACCCTAACCTCTAATCCTACCCTAACTTCTAACCCCAACGACTAATCCTACCCTAACCCCTATCCCTAACCCCTAATTCTACCCTAACCTCTAACCCCAACCCCTAATCCTACCCTAACCCCTAACCCTAACCCCTAATCCTACCCTAACTTCTAACCCTAACCCCTAATCCTACCCTAACCTCTAACCATAACCCCTAATCCTACCCTAACCTCTAACCCCAACCCCTAATCCTACCCTACTCCCTAATCCTACCCTAACCCCTAATCCTACCCCTAACCCCTAATGCCACCCTTAACCCTAACCCCTAATCCTACCCTAACCCTAACCCCTAATCCTACCCTAACCCCTAATCCTACGCTAACCCCTAATCCTACCCTAACCCCTAATCCTACCCTTACCTATAACCCCTAATCCTACCCTAACTGCTAATCCTACCCTAACCCCTAATCCTACCCTTAACCCTAAATGCTAATTTTACCCTAACCCCTAACCCTAACCCCTAATCCTACCCTAACACTAACCCCTAATCCTACCCTAACCTCTAACCCTAACTCCTAATCCTACCCCAACATTAACCCCTAATCCTACCCTTAACCCTAACCCATAATCAAACCCTAACCCCAGACCCTAACCTCTAAATCTACCCTAACCCTTAACCCTAACCCCTAAACCTACCTTAACACTAACCCCTAATCCTACCCTAAACCCTAACCCTAACCCCTAATCCTACCCTTAACCCTACCCTAACCCCTAATCCTAACCTAACCCTAATCCTACCCCTAACCCCTTTCCCCTAAATCCCTAACCCTACCCTTATCCATATCCCTTAATCCTACCCTTAACTCTAACCCCTAAACCCCTAACCCTAACCCCTAATCCTACATTAACCCTAACCCCTAATCCTACCCTAACCCTAACCCCTAATCCTACCATAACCCTAACCCCTGACACCTAAACCTAACCTCAACCCCTAACCAATAACCCCTAACCTCAACCCCTAGCCCGTAACCCCAACGCTAACCCCAACCCTAACCCTAGCCCTAACCCCTAACCCTTAGCCCTAACCCCTAGACCTAACCCCTAGCCCCTAACCCTTAGCCCTAACCCCTAGACCTAACCCCTAACCCTTAGCCCTAACCCCTAGACCTAACCCCAAACCCTTAGTCCTAACCCCTAGACCTAACCCCTAACCCTTAGCCCTAACCCATAGACCTAACCCCTAACCCCTAGACCTAACCCCTAGACCTAACCCCTAGCCCCTAACCCTTAGCCCTAACCCCTAGACCTAACCCAAAACCCTTAGCCCTAACCCCTAGACCTAACCCCTAACCCCTAGACCTAACCCCTAGACCTAACCCCTAACTGTTAGCCCTAACCCCTAGACCTAACCCCTAACCCCTAGACCTAACCCCTAACCGTTAGCCCTAACCCCTAGACCTAACCCCTAACCCCTAGACCTAACCCCTAACACCTAAGTCACTGTGTTTATACATGATGATTCAACATATTTCCCCCTCCCTCCCTCCCTCCCTCCCTCCCTCCCTCCCTCCCTCCCTCCCTCCCTCCCTTCCTTCCTTCCTTCCTCCCTCCCTGTCCCTTCATCCTTCCATCTCCCTCCCTCCATCTTTCCATCTCCCTCCCTCCATCTTTCCCTCTCCCTCCCTCCATCTTTCCCTCTCCCTCCCTCCATCCTTCCATCTCCCTCCCTCCATCTTTTCCTTTTCCTCCCTCCGTCCACCCCCCCCCCCCCCATCTCTCTCTTTCTCTACCTGTTGTCCCCAGTGGATCCCTAGCAGGGCTAAAACTTAGGGGCAGATGTTGGGTTGCTAACTTGGCTCTGAAGTGGCTCCCTGTCTCCCTGGTCTCCACGACAACACAGTCAAACCACATCAGATCTCTGCTCCCCTGCCCTGGGGCGAGAGCCGCACCACAGCTGTGGCCAAACCCCCCGCTCTACCTTTGGTGTTGCACGCCCTCGGGCGCTAAATGTGAGACCAAAAAAACTAGCTGTTCCGTTTCTCCCTCCCTCTCTCCCTCAGTTCCCCTCAACCCCTCTCTCTCCACTACATTTGCTGATGATCCAGCAGCTCGCGGGGCTCAGGGAAGGAGGGATGTAGGGAGAGACCCTGGGGTCCCCATGCTGAACAGACGTCGGTGACAACCTG
>NC_048570.1:5376117-5388617 GCF_013265735.2 Oncorhynchus mykiss
CCCTAAACCTACCCTAACCCCTAATCCCACCCTAACCCCTAATCCTACCCTAACCTCTAACCCTAACCTCTAATCCTATCCTAACCCCTAATCCTACCCTAACCCTAACCCCTAATCCTACCCTAACCTCTAACCCTAACCCCTAATCCTACCCTAACGTCTAACCCTACCCCCTAATCCTACCCTAACCTCTAATCCTACCCTAAACCCTAATCCTACCCTAACCTCTTACCCTACCCCCTAATCCTACCCTAACCCCTAATCCTAACCCCTAAACCTAACCCCTAATCCTACCCTAACCTCTAACCCTACCCCGTAATCCTACCCTAACCTCTAACCCTAACCCCTAACCCTAACCCCTAATCCTACCCTAACCTCTAACCCTAACCCCTAATCCTACCCTAACCTCTAACCCCAACCCCTAATCCTACCCTAACCCCTAACCCTAACCCCAAATCCTACCCTAACCTCTAAACCTAACCCCTAATCCTAACCCCTAATCCTACCCTAAACTCTAACCCTAACCCCTAACCCCTAATCCTACCCTAACCTCTAACTCTAACCCCTAATCCTAACCCCTAATCCTACCCTAACCTCTAACCCTAACCCCTAACCCTAACCCCTAATCCTACCCTAACCTCTAACCCCAACCCCTAACACTACCCTAACCCCTAACCCTAACCCCTAATCCTACCCTAACCTCTAACCCTAACCCATAATCCTACCCTAACCTCTAACCCTAACCCCTAATCCTACCCTAACCTCTAACCCCAACCCCAAATCCTACCCTAACCTCTAACCCTAACCCCTAATCCTACCCTAACCTTTAACCCTAACCCTAACCCCTAAACCTACCCTAACCCCTAATCCTACCCTAACCTCTAATCCTACCCTAACCCCTAATCCTACCCTAACCCCTAATACTACCCTAACTTCTAATCCTACCCTAACCTCTAACCCTAACCCCTAAACCTACCCTAACCCCTAATCCTACCCTAACCCTAACCCTAACCCCTAATCCTACCCTAACCTCTAACCCTAACCCCTAATCCTACCCTAACCTCTAACCCTACCCCCTAATCCTACCATAACCTCTAATCCTACCCTAAACCCTAATCCTACCCTAACCTCTTACGCTAAACCCTAATCCTACCCTAACCCCTAATCCTAACCCCTAAGCCTAACCCCTAATCCTACCCTAACCTGTAACCCCACCCCCTAATCCTACCCTAACCTCAAACCCTAACCCTAACCCCTAATCCTACCCTAACCTCTAACCCTAACCCCTAATCCTAATCCTACCCTTACCTCTAACCCCAACCCCTAATCCTACCCTAACCCCTAACCCTAACCCCTAATCCTACCCTAACCTCTAACCCTAACCCCTAATCCTAACCCCTAATCCTACCCTAACCTCTTACCCTAACCCCTAATCCTACCCTAACCTCTAACTCTAACCCCTAATTCTAACCCCTAATCCTACCCTAACCTCTATCCCTAACCCCTAACCCTAACCCCTAATCCTACCCTAACCTCTAACCCCAACCCCTAATCCTACCCTAACCCCTAACCCTAACCCCTAATCCTACCTTAACCTCTAACCCTAACCCATAATCCTACCCTAACCTCTAACCCTAACCCCTAATCCTACCCTAACCTCTAACCCTAACCCCTAATCCTACCCTAACCTCTAACCCTAACCCCTAATCCTACCCTAACCTTTAATCCTAACCCTAACCCCTAAACCTACCCTAACCCCTAATCCTACCCTAACCCCTAATTCTACCCTAACCCCTAATCCTACCCTAACCTCTAATCCTACCCTAACCTCTAACCCTAACCCCTAAACCTACCCTAACCCCTAATCCCACCCTAACCCCTAATCCTACCCTAACCTCTAACCCTAACCTCTAATCCTATCATAACCCCTAATCCTACCCTAACCTCTAATCCTACCCTAACCCCTAATCCTACCCTAACCCCTAATCCTACCCTAACCTCTAACCCTAACCCCTAACCCTAACCCCTAATCCTACCCTAACCTCTAACCCTAACCCCTAATCCTACCCTAACCTCTAACCCTAACCCCTAATCCTACCCTAACCTTTAATCCTAACACTAACCCCTAAACCTACCCTAACCCCTAATCCTACCCTAACCCCTAATCCTACCCTAACCCCTAATCCTACCCTAACCTCTAATCCTACCCTAACCTCTAACCCTAACCCCTAAACCTACCCTAACCCCTAATCCCACCCTAACCCCTAATCCTACCCTAACCTCTAACCCTAACCTCTAATCCTATCCTAACCCCTAATCCTACCCTAACCTCTAATCCTACCCTAACCCCAAATCCTACCCTAACCTCTAACCCTAACCCCTAACCCTAACCCCTAATCCTACCCTAACCTCTAACCCTAACCCCTAAACCTACCCTAACCCCTAATCCCACCCTAACCCCTAATCCTACACTAACCTCTAACCCTATCCTCTAATCCTATCCTAACCCCTAATCCTACCCTAACCTCTAATCCTACCCTAACCCCTAATCCTACCCTAACCTCTAACCCTAACCCCTAATCCTACCCTAACCTCTAATCCTACCCTAAACCCTAATCCTACCCTAACCTCTAACCCTAACCCCTAATCCTACCCTAACCCCTAACCCTAACCTCTAATCCTACCCTAACTTCTAACCCCAACGACTAATCCTACCCTAACCCCTATCCCTAACCCCTAATTCTACCCTAACCTCTAACCCCAACCCCTAATCCTACCCTAACCCCTAACCCTAACCCCTAATCCTACCCTAACTTCTAACCCTAACCCCTAATCCTACCCTAACCTCTAACCATAACCCCTAATCCTACCCTAACCTCTAACCCCAACCCCTAATCCTACCCTACTCCCTAATCCTACCCTAACCCCTAATCCTACCCCTAACCCCTAATGCCACCCTTAACCCTAACCCCTAATCCTACCCTAACCCTAACCCCTAATCCTACCCTAACCCCTAATCCTACGCTAACCCCTAATCCTACCCTAACCCCTAATCCTACCCTTACCTATAACCCCTAATCCTACCCTAACTGCTAATCCTACCCTAACCCCTAATCCTACCCTTAACCCTAAATGCTAATTTTACCCTAACCCCTAACCCTAACCCCTAATCCTACCCTAACACTAACCCCTAATCCTACCCTAACCTCTAACCCTAACTCCTAATCCTACCCCAACATTAACCCCTAATCCTACCCTTAACCCTAACCCATAATCAAACCCTAACCCCAGACCCTAACCTCTAAATCTACCCTAACCCTTAACCCTAACCCCTAAACCTACCTTAACACTAACCCCTAATCCTACCCTAAACCCTAACCCTAACCCCTAATCCTACCCTTAACCCTACCCTAACCCCTAATCCTAACCTAACCCTAATCCTACCCCTAACCCCTTTCCCCTAAATCCCTAACCCTACCCTTATCCATATCCCTTAATCCTACCCTTAACTCTAACCCCTAAACCCCTAACCCTAACCCCTAATCCTACATTAACCCTAACCCCTAATCCTACCCTAACCCTAACCCCTAATCCTACCATAACCCTAACCCCTGACACCTAAACCTAACCTCAACCCCTAACCAATAACCCCTAACCTCAACCCCTAGCCCGTAACCCCAACGCTAACCCCAACCCTAACCCTAGCCCTAACCCCTAACCCTTAGCCCTAACCCCTAGACCTAACCCCTAGCCCCTAACCCTTAGCCCTAACCCCTAGACCTAACCCCTAACCCTTAGCCCTAACCCCTAGACCTAACCCCAAACCCTTAGTCCTAACCCCTAGACCTAACCCCTAACCCTTAGCCCTAACCCATAGACCTAACCCCTAACCCCTAGACCTAACCCCTAGACCTAACCCCTAGCCCCTAACCCTTAGCCCTAACCCCTAGACCTAACCCAAAACCCTTAGCCCTAACCCCTAGACCTAACCCCTAACCCCTAGACCTAACCCCTAGACCTAACCCCTAACTGTTAGCCCTAACCCCTAGACCTAACCCCTAACCCCTAGACCTAACCCCTAACCGTTAGCCCTAACCCCTAGACCTAACCCCTAACCCCTAGACCTAACCCCTAACACCTAAGTCACTGTGTTTATACATGATGATTCAACATATTTCCCCCTCCCTCCCTCCCTCCCTCCCTCCCTCCCTCCCTCCCTCCCTCCCTCCCTCCCTTCCTTCCTTCCTTCCTCCCTCCCTGTCCCTTCATCCTTCCATCTCCCTCCCTCCATCTTTCCATCTCCCTCCCTCCATCTTTCCCTCTCCCTCCCTCCATCTTTCCCTCTCCCTCCCTCCATCCTTCCATCTCCCTCCCTCCATCTTTTCCTTTTCCTCCCTCCGTCCACCCCCCCCCCCCCCATCTCTCTCTTTCTCTACCTGTTGTCCCCAGTGGATCCCTAGCAGGGCTAAAACTTAGGGGCAGATGTTGGGTTGCTAACTTGGCTCTGAAGTGGCTCCCTGTCTCCCTGGTCTCCACGACAACACAGTCAAACCACATCAGATCTCTGCTCCCCTGCCCTGGGGCGAGAGCCGCACCACAGCTGTGGCCAAACCCCCCGCTCTACCTTTGGTGTTGCACGCCCTCGGGCGCTAAATGTGAGACCAAAAAAACTAGCTGTTCCGTTTCTCCCTCCCTCTCTCCCTCAGTTCCCCTCAACCCCTCTCTCTCCACTACATTTGCTGATGATCCAGCAGCTCGCGGGGCTCAGGGAAGGAGGGATGTAGGGAGAGACCCTGGGGTCCCCATGCTGAACAGACGTCGGTGACAACCTGCTTCCTTACACCTGTAGGAGTCCTTGTAACCCGACGCTGTCGATCAGCCTGCTAAAACATTCATGACCCCGGGGGGCTTCCTGTCCCCCATCAAATACCACCGCCCCCTCTCGTCCTCCCTTCCTCCTCCTCTCCTTCCATCGCCTACCTCCTCTCTTTGCTCCACTCCTCTCTTCTGTGCTCCGTGGTGGCCCACCTTGCTTCAGTCCAGCTGCCTGCCCTCCTCTCTCCCTCTCTCCCTCCTCCCTCTCTCCTTCTCTCCCTCCTCCCTCTCTCCCTCCTCCCTCCTCCCTCTCTCCCTCCTCCCTCTCTCCCTCTCTCCCTCCTCCCTCTCTCCCTCTCTCCCTCCACCCTCTCTCCCTCCTCCCTCTCTCCCTCCTCCATCTCTCCCTCTCTCCCTCCTCCCTCTCTCCCTCCTCCCTCCTCCCTCTCTCCCTCCTCCCTATCTCCCTCCTCCCTCCTCCCTCCTCCCTCCTCCCTCTCTCCATCCTCCCTCTCTCCCTCTCTCCCTCCTCCCTCTCTCCCTCCTCCTTCTCTCCCTCCTCCCTCTCTCCCTCCTCCCTCTCTCCCCTGCCTGGCACAGGTGGGCGAGGCTCCCTCCTTAGGGTTTGATAGCTAATGGTGGCACCCCAGACCTGATCAGGGCCTTAAAAGATGGCCCTGGGGTTTGGTGTCTGAAAGGAGGCAAGGGAGGGACAGAGAGCGGCTGCAGTCCTCTCATGTCTGTCTGCCTTTCTGCCGGTCTGGTTACCGATGGCAACTCGTCACCAGGACGTGGCTTGGTTAACAACCACTTTGTTCCATTTAGTCATAAAACCAGGAAGAGGACAGAGCACATGTACGGGATATATTTTCATTCTATCTTTTTTCGAAACAGTACACACACACTCACACCACACACACATACTCACACCACACACACTACACCACACACACTACACCACACACATACACACACACCACACACACACATACACACACACACACTCACACACACACACACACACACACACACACACACACACACACACCACACACACACACACACTACACCACACACACTGGACGCGCTGTGGGCATTACTACACCAGACATACCACAGTGAACCCTAAGACATCAAGTCATCTCTTGACTTGAAGTAAGTCATGAGTTGGGAAGTGAAACCTCCTCCTCCGGTACTGAGAGGTGGAGAGACACCAGGGTTGATACACTCAGCAACTTTGGAGTATATTCTGAACATATTCTACAGTTACTGCTATTGGCTGCCTCGCTGCCTCGCTGCTGACTTACTGGCCTGAAAAACGATGTTCTTATAACAGAGAGAGAGTAAGAGAGAGAGAGTAAGAGAGAGAGAGTAAGAGAGAGTAAGAGAGAGAGAAAGAGAGAGAGAGAGAGTAAGAGAGAGAGAGTAAGAGAGAGAGAGTAAGAGAGAGTAAGAGAGAGAGAAAGAGAGAGAGAGTAAGAGAGAGAGAGTAAGAGAGAGAGAGTAAGAGAGAGTAAGAGAGAGAGAAAGAGAGAGAGAGAGAGAGAGAGAGAGAGAGAGAGAGAGAGAGAGAGAGAGAGAGAGAGAGAGTAAGAGAGAGAGAGAGTAAGAGAGAGTAAGAGAGAGAGAAAGAGAGAGAGAGAGAGAGAAAGAGAGAGAGAGAGAGAGAGTAAGAGAGAGAGAGTAAGAGAGAGTAAGAGAGAGTAAGAGAGAGAGAGTAAGAGAGAGAGAGTAAGAGAGAGTAAGAGAGAGAGAAAGAGAGAGAGAGTAAGAGAGAGAGAAAGAGAGAGAGAGAGAGAGAGAGAGAGAGAGAGAGAGAGAGTAAGAGAGAGAGAGAAAGAGAGAGAGAGAGAGTAAGAGAGAGAGAGTAAGAGAGAGAGAGAGAGAGTAAGAGAGAGAGAGAGAGAGTAAGAGAGAGAGAGTAAGAGAGAGTAAGAGAGAGTAAGAGAGAGAGAAAGAGAGAGAGAGAAAGAGAGAGAGAGAGAGTAAGAGAGCGAGAGAGAGAGTAAGAGAGAGAGAGTAAGAGAGAGTAAGAGAGAGATAGAGTAGTTCAGTATAGTCACTAACATATACTGTAGGGCCTTTCACACATCCTGCTGCTGTGAGGCTTCGTCGTGCTGTTCACCCCCATTAGGTAACAACAACACAATGCAACACAACACGTTCCAGTCAACTTCCTGCCTCCACAGCACTAGCAAATTAACACAACTGACTCTCACACACCCTGGCTGTGTCGTACATCTAGGGCCGGTTTCACAGACAAAGATTAACCCTAATATTGGACAGAAGAAAAAAAACACACAATGGAGATTGTCATGGGCTTAATCTGTGTCAAGGAAACGCGTCCCTAAAGTGGTTTAAGGACTGACACGTCCACGATTCGCCTGCTACTGATGTCTATGACACGTTGCTTAGTTGTGTTCCTCCTAGCTGGTTTCATGCGGTTGTGGGTTATGGGTTTGGGTTGGATGTCAGCGGTTGTTTCTTACCTTGTCCGCTGTGGTCGGTCTTATGAGAGAAACTCTGTGGTACTGTTGCCGAAGCAATGCCCACAGCGCATCCAGTCGACCCTGAAAACAGGAAGAGAAACAGCTGTGTTTGAACACCATACCTACTGTGGCTTCAGTACCCGCTTGACTTATTCACAATACCCAATAACAACAACAACAAAAAATGTTTAGTATTTTTTAGGAATGTTTGAAAAATGTATTGAAAATGAAATACAGAAATATCTAATTTACATATAAGTATTCACACCTCTGAGTTTACACGTTTTAGAATCACCTTATGGCAGCGATTACAGCTGTGAGTCTTTCTGGGTAAGTCTCTAAGAGATTTGCACACCTGGATTGTACAATATTTGCGAATCCATACAACTTATTAGGTGATTTGTTAAGCACATTTTTACTCCTGAACTTATTTAGGCTTGTCATAACAAAGAGTTTGAATAGTTGTGGAATCAAGACATTTCAGCTTTTAAAAAATGTCTAAAAACGTCATTCCCCTCCCTCCCTCCCTCCCTCCCTCCCTCCCTCCCTCCCTCCCTCCCTCCCTCCCTCCCTCCCTCCCTCCAACTCTACCTTCATCCTTCCCTCCCTCCCTCCCTCCCTCCCTCCCTCCCTCCCTCCCTCCCTCCCTCCCTCCCTCCCTCCCTCCAACTCTACCTTCATCCTTCCCTCCCTCCCTCCCTCCCTCCCTCCCTCCCTCCCTCCCTGCTTCCTTCCCTTCCTCCCTCCCTCCTTCCCTCCCTCCCTCCCTGCTTCCTTCCTTCCTTCCCTCCCTCCCTCCCTCCCTCCCTCCCTGCTTCCTTCCCTTCCTCCCTCCCTCCCTCCCTCCCTCCCTCCCATTACAATGTAATTTACTGTAGAGAATCTGTGTAGTGAAAACAAGAAGCTTCTCCAACGGACTAGGCCTTATCGGGCTCTGACCAAAACAAGAAGCTTCTCCAACGGACAAGGCCTTATCAGGCTCTGACCAAAACAAGAAGCTTCTCCAACGGACAAGGCCTTATCAGGCTCTGACCAAAACAAGAAGCTTCTCCAACGGACAAGGCCTTATCAGGCTCTGACCAAAACAAGAAGCTTCTCCAACGGACTAGGCCTTATCGGGCTCTGACCAAAACAAGAAGCTTCTCCAACGGACTAGGCCTTATCAGGCTCTGACCAAAACAAGAAGCTTCTCCAACGGACTAGGCCTTATCAGGCTCTGACCAAAACAAGAAGCTTCTCCAACAGACAAGGCCTTATCAGGCTCTGACCAAAACAAGAAGCTTCTCCAACGGACTAGGCCTTATCGGGCACTGACCAAAACAAGAAGCTTCTCCAACGGACTAGGCCTGATCAGGCTCTGACCAAAACAAGAAGCTTCTCCAACGGACAAGGCCTTATCAGGCTCTGACCAAAACAAGAAGCTTCTCCAACGGACAAGGCCTTATCAGGCTCTGACCAAAACAAGAAGCTTCTCCAACGGACAAGGCCTTATCAGGCTCTGACCAAAACAAGAAGCTTCTCCAACGGACTAGGCCTTATCGGGCTCTGACCAAAACAAGAAGCTTCTCCAACGGACTAGGCCTTATCAGGCTCTGACCAAAACAAGAAGCTTCTCCAACGGACTAGGCCTTATCGGGCACTGACCAAAACAAGAAGCTTCTCCAACGGACTAGGCCTTATCGGGCTCTGACCAAAACAAGAAGCTTCTCCAACGGACTAGGCCTGATCAGGCTCTGACCAAAACAAGAGAGTTAAGGGAATAGGGTGCCATTTTCAGACGTAATCTTGAACGTACCTTTATAGGGGTATACCATTTGGACTCCTGGCGCTGTTGGTATGTAGGTTTGGGTTTGGGGGTCCGTTTGGCCATCATTGGCTCTTCCACCTCCTCAGGAACAGACACTACAGCATTCTTAGCCTTCTCCAGCCTCGCCCCTTCCTCTGTCGAGCCCTTCTCTCCCCAACGCACCTGGGTAGGACACAACAGACAGGGGTCAGAAGGTCAATTCCGGTTCAACATCACGTTGTTGTTATTAACGTCCTGTAACATTAGAACTGTTCTGAAAAGTTAAACGTACATTGTCCCTTTGGTATAACCCCTGATCAATAACCAGGTGATGTGTTGTTTTTACTGTTTTCATTTAAATCATCGCCTTTCTTTTGGTTTCTGAAGCCTATCCTGTTTTAATTAAATCCATCACATCTGTTGCCGGGTAGAACCCACCGGTAACGACAGCAAAGAGGTGAGTGGTTAATTATTGACACGCTCTTCAAGCTGTAGGTTTAGCTGCTACGATACAGAACCGCTTCCTATGATCTCCCATTCCCCACGGAAAAACACACACCTCCACACACACATCATATATCTACCCTGATGAATAACACACACGTCCACACACACATCATATATCTACCCTGATGAATAACACACACCTCCACACACACATCATATATCTACCCTGATGAAAAACACATACCTCCACACACACATCATATATCTACCCTGATGAATAAAAGATTGCTTGTGCATTCTATCGCTGCAGGTTGTACGTTCAACACACTGCAGGTTGTAGGAGCGTTGTTCTTCATAACACTGCAGGTTGTAGGAGCGTTGTTCTTCAACACACTGCAGGTTGTAGGAGCGTTGTTCTTCAACACACTGCAGGTTGTAGGAGCGTTGTCCTTCAATACACTGCAGGTTGTAGGAGCGTTGTTCTTCAACACACTGCAGGTTGTAGGAGCGTTGTGCATCAACACGGTAGGGGAAGTGGGGACCGTATGGAGACGGTAGCTGCATGAACAAAGCCTCAACAACCGTAGGGAAAGTTGGAGGTACGATCGTTTCTCCCCCTAAGGCTCTCAGAAATCGCCGCTATCCCACCAACTTCCTCTAGGCTTGGTAGTATGGCTAGAGGGTAGTGGGAGAATGTCAGCTTTACACTGCATCTATTAGCATCTATTAGCTTTACACTGCATCTATTAGCTTTACACTGCATCTATTAGCTTTACACTACATCTATTAGCTTTACACTGCATCTATTAGCTTTACACTGCATCTATTAGCTTTACACTGCATCTATTAGCTTTACACTGCATCTATTAGCTTTACACTGCATCTATTAGCTTTACACTACATCTATTAGCTTTACACTGCATCTATTAACTTTACACTGCATCTATTAGCTTTACACTGCATCTATTAGCTTTACACTGCATCTATTAGCTTTACACTGCATCTATTAGCTTTACACTACATCTATTAGCTTTCGACATATTTTAGCATCTATTAACTTTACACTGCATCTATTAGCTTTCGACATATATTAGCATATATTAGCTCTACAATGCATATATTAGCTTTACACTACATCTATTAGCTTTCGACATATATTAGCATCTATTAGCTCTACACTGCATCTATTAGCTTTACACTACATCTATTAGCTTTCGACATTAATTAGCATCTATTAGCTTTACACTACATCTATTAGCTCTACACTGCATCTATTAGCTTTACACTACATCTATTAGCTTTCAACATATATTAGCATCTATTAGCTTTACACTACATCTATTAGCTCTACACTGCATCTATTAGCTTTACACTACAGATATTAGCTTTACACTGCATCTATTAGCTTTACACTACATCTATTAGCTTTCGACATATATTAGCATCTATTAGCTTTACACTGCATCTATTAGCTTTACACTGCATCTATTAGCTTTACACTGCATCTATTAGCTTTACACTACATCTATTAGCTTTCGACATATATTAGCATCTATTAGCTTTACACTGCATCTATTAGCTTTACACTGCATCTATTAGCTTTACACTGCATCTATTAGCTTTACACTGCATCTATTAGCTTTACACTGCATCTATTAGATTTACACTGCATCTATAAGCTTTACACTGCATCTATTAGCTTTACACTGCATATATTAGCTTTACACTGCATCTATTAGCTTTACACTGCATCTATTAACTTTACACTGCATCCATTAGCTTTACACTGCATCTATTAGCTTTACACTGCATCTATTAGCTTTACACTGCATCTATTAGCTTTACACTGCATCTATTAGCTTTACACTACATCTATTAGCTTTACACTGCATCTATTAGCTTTACACTGCATCTATAAGCTTTACACTGCATCTATTAGCTTTACACTACATCTATTAGCTTTACACTGCATCTATTAGCTTTACACTGCATCTATTAGCTTTACACTGCATCTATTAGCTTTACACTGCATCTATTAGCTTTACACTGCATCTATTAGATTTACACTGCATCTATTAGCTTTACACTGCATCTATTAGCTTTACACTACATCTATTAGCTTTACACTGCATCTATTAGCTTTACACTGCATATATTAGCTTTACACTGCATCTATTAGCTTTACACTGCATCTATTAGCTTTACACTACATCTATTAGCTTTACACTGCATCTATTAGCTTTACACTGCATCTATTAGCTTTACACTGCATCTATTAGCTTTACACTACATCTATTAGCTTTCGACATATATTAGCATCTATTAGCTTTACACTGCATATATTAGCTTTACACTGCATCTATTAGCTTTACACTGCATCTATTAGCTTTACACTACATCTATTAGCTTTACACTGCATCTATTAGCTTTACACTGCATCTATTAGCTTTACACTGCATCTATTAGCTTTACACTACATCTATTAGCTTTACACTGCATCTATTAGCTTTACACTGCATCTATTAGCTTTACACTGCATCTATTAGCTTTACACTGCATCTATTAGCTTTACACTGCATCAAATACATAAAATACATCAATCCGAAGGCAGTGCTCAACCCTTCATCCATCCTGTGACTTCAGAAAACCAGGCTGAGAGGAGAGAGAAGGATGAGCTGGCAGCACCTGTCATGTCAGAGCCCGTCAGCAGCTGACAGAAACGACATAATGCCTACACACACAATCTAAAAAGACTCACTTTACTTTGCACCTTCCTGGAGTCACAGGCAGGCCGGGCAAGGCTAGAGTATAGTGTGGAGTTTGAGTTTGTTCTCATCTGGCGGCTGGCTGGTCTGTTCTGTTCTGGGCACATTGCTAGGTACCAGATGACAGCAGATCCAATTTGTATTCAGGCTCTGTGTGAGTAAACCAGCCCATGATGTTTGAGATCATGTACACTGAGT
>NC_048570.1:5393617-5421117 GCF_013265735.2 Oncorhynchus mykiss
TCTTTTTCAAGACCTCTGCAATCCACCCTGGCATACTGTCAATTAACTTCTGGGCCACATCCTGACTGATGGCAGCCCATTCTTGCATAATCAATGCTTGGAGTTTGTCAGAATTTGTGGGGTTTTGTTTGTCCAGCGCCTCTTGAGGATTGACCACAAGTTCTCAATGGGATTAAGGTCTGGGGAGTTTCCTGTCCATGGACCCAAAATATAGATGTTTTGTTCCCCGAGCCATTTAGTTATCACTTTTGCCTTATGGCAAGGTGCTCCATCATGCTGGAAAAGGCATTGTTCGTCACCAAACTGTTCCTGGATGGTTGGGAGAAGATGCTCTCGATGGATGTGTGGGTACCATTCTATATTCATGGCTGTGTTCTTAGGCAAAATTGTGAGTGAGCCCACTCCCTTGGCTGAGAAGCAACCCCACACATGAATGGTCTCAGGATGCTTTACTGTAGGCATGACACAGGACTGATAGCGCTCACCTTTTCTCCTCCGGACAAGCTTTTTCCGGATGCCCCAAACAATCGGAAAGGGGATTCATCAGAGAAAATGACTTTACCCCAGTCCTCAGCAGTCCAATCCCTGTACCTTTTGCAGAATATCAGTCTGTCCCTGATGTTTTTCCTGGAGAGAAGTGGCTTCTTTGCTGCCCTTCTTGACACCAGGCCATCCTCCAAAAGTCTTTGCCTCACTGTGCGTGCAGATGCACTCACTCCTGCCTGCTGCCATTCCTGAGCAAGCTCTGTACTGGTGGTGCCTCGATCCCGCAGCTGAATTAACTTCAGGAGACGGTCCTGGTGCTTTCTGGACTTTCTTGTGCACCCTGAAGCCTTCTTCACAACAATTGAACCGCTCTCCTTGAAGTTCTTGATGATCCAATAAATGGTTGATTTAGGTGCAATCTTACTGGCAGCAATATCCTTGCCTGTGAAGCCCTTTTTGTGCAAAGCAATGATGACAGCACGTGTTTCCTTGCAGGTAACCATGGTTGACAGAGGAAGCTTCCAGTCTGTTATTCAAACTCATTCAGCATGACAGAGTGATCTCCAGCTTTGTCCTCGTCAACACCAACACTTGTGTTAATGAGAGAATTTGGTCCTTTTGTTCGCAGGGGTAAAATGGAGCAAATTTTTTTGGGGGAGATTCAGTTTGTTTGCATGGCAAAGAGGGACTTTGCAATTAATTCAAATTATTCTGATCACTCATCATAACATTCTGGAGTATATGCAAATTGCCTTCATACAAACTGAGGCAGCAGACGTGAAAATTAATATTTGTGTCATTCTCAAAACTTTTGGCCACGACTGTACTTGGGCGCATACAAATGTGCATATGCACACACAAACACACATCTCTCTCATCCCAGAGTGATGTGCCTAGCAGGCCTGTCCTGTCTGTGCCAGGGGTTGTGACATGGCTACTGACTGACTAGCAGGTTGTCCACAATGTGATTCCACTCAAAGACAAGATGCCTTCACGTGTTTTATATCTGCATACAAAGCATTCCCCCGGACAGGGACGCTTGGCAGGTGTCAGTCACTAGAGAACATTTAGTCACTTCAGATAAGATACTGGCTTAGAACAGCACTGACATTGATATGTAAGAAAGACAGGACAAACAAAAAATGAACCCAGTGAAAGGGGTCAGATCCGGTCCCCTACTAACAGATTCTCAGAGTAGGAAGGGCTGATCTAGGGTCAGATCCGGTCCCCTACTAACAGATTCTCAGAGTAGGAAGGGCTGATCTACGGTCAGATCCGTTCCCCTACTAACAGATTCTCAGAGTAGGAAGGGCTGATCTAGGGTCAGATCCGGTCCCCTACTAACAGATTCTTAGAGTAGGAAGGGCTGATCTAGGGTCAGATCCGGTCCCCGGATAACAGATTCTCAGAGTAGGAAGGGCTGATCTAGGATCAGATCCGGTCCCCTACTAACAGATTCTCAGGGTAGGAAGGGCTGATCTAGGATCAGATCCGGTCCCCTACTAACAGATTCTCAGAGTAGGAAGGGCTGATCTAGGATCAGTTTAGGCTTTATGTTACCAGTTTAGTGTCTTGATTTAAAGAGTCAAAGTATATTACCGGTTCAGTGTCTTGATTTAAAGAGTCAAAGTATATTACCGGTTCACTGAATTGATTTAAAGAGTCAAAGTATATAACTGGTTCACTGAATTGATTTAAAGAGTCAAAGTATATTACCGGTATGAAAAGCTCATCACACCTAAACCTGTATGACTTATACAATAGCAGACTACTACAACCTGCCCCGGTGCCTGGGTAGCAACGAGTACATGTTTAACTGCCAACATTCAGTATCTCTTCTTATTCTTCCTCGTCCTCTTCCTCTTCCTCCGGGAAGAGAACTCCAAAACCAGATCACATTATGTTGATTATTCACCGAAAGATGAATATGCCATCGTCACAGGTTAGCTGTGCATTTTACAAAATGTGTTTTTTTCAACAAAATGCAGAGTAATTATGGCATATCGTAGGTTGAACAGCCATTTAATTCACAGTGAACTACTCTGATACTGCTGTTAATGTTGCTACTGTACTGCTGTCACAATAATAATGTGAAAATAATAAATTAAGGTTAATTAAATGCTATTTGACTCATAAATTACTGGAAATAAATCCAGTAATAATGTCTGTTTGTCTGCCAGTCGACCCAACCTTCTCTCTCTGCAGTATAAATCAGGTAGTAATGTCTGTCCACCTGTCTGTCTACTGGTGGGCTCTGCTCTCTCTGCCTTGTAGCATGATTAGCATGTAGCATGATTAGCATGTAGCATGATTAGCATGTAGCATGATTAGCATGTAAAATGATTAGCATGTAGCATGATTAGCATGATTAGCATGATTAGCATGTAGCATGATTAGCATGTAGCATGATTAGCATGTAGCATGATTAGCATGTAGCATGATTAGCATGTAGCATGATTAATATAATATAATTGTAGGCAGTACTGTGAAACTGGTGGATTATCTCATTGTATTAAGTAATTATGCAGCAGACTTCCTGGACGTATTGTGGGATAAATGAAGCATTATACAAACCTGATTTCCTGGACATATTGTGGGATAAATGAAGCATCATACAAACCAGATTTCCTGGACATACAGTGAGCTCCAAAAGTATTGGGACAGTGATTTATCTTGTGTTTTTTTGGGGGGGGGCTCTGTATTCCAGCACTTTGAATTCGAAATGATACAGTGACTATGAGGTTAAAAACAACACCTGTATGTGAGAAATGCTGTTCATTGACGACCATCTCAATGGTCAACAGCATAGTGCACTCAAAGCTCATCACTAAGGACTAAGGACCCTTGTACTAAACACCTCCCTCTTCTACTGGATCCTGGATTTCCTGACGGGCCGCCCCCAGGTGGTAAGGGTAGGCAACAACACGTCTGCTATGCTAATCATCAACACTGGGGCCCCTCAGGGGTGCGTGCTTAGTCCCCTCCTGTACTCCCTGTTCACCCATGACTGCATGGCCAAGCACGACTCCAACACCATCATTAAGTTTGCTGATGAAACAATGGTGGTAGGCCTGATCACCGACAATATAGGGAGGAAGTCAGAGACCTGGCAGTGTGGTGCCAGGACAACAACCTCTCCCTCAACGTGAGCGAGACATCGGAGGCGATTGTGGACTACAGGAATAAGAGGTCAGAGCATGCCCACATTCACATCGACAGGGCTGTAGTGGAGCTGGTCGAGCTTTAAGTTCCTTGGTGTCCACATCACTAACAAACGATCATGGTCCAAACACACCAAGACAGACGTGAAGAGGGCACGACAACGCCTATTCCCCCTCAGGAGACTGAAAACATATGTCATGGTTCCTCAGATCCTCAATAAGTTCAACAGCTGCACCTCACTGCTTGATATGAAAACTGCTCGGCATCCAACCGCAAGGCACTACAGAGGGTAGTGCGAACGGCCCAGTACATCACTGGGGCCAAGCTTCCTGCCATCCAGGACCTCTATACCAGGCAGTGTCTGAGGAAGGCCCTAAAAAATGTCAAAGACTCCAGCCACTCAAGTCAAAGACTGTTCTCTCTGCTACCGAACAGCAAGCGGTACCGGCCAAGTCTAGGTACAAAAGGGTCCTTCCTCAAGTGATAAGACCGCTAAACAGTTAACCAAATAGGTACCCGGACTATTTGCATTGGCCCCCTTTTTTATTCTGCTACTGAGTAACACCTTCACCTAGGAACACCTTCACCTAGGAACACCGTCACCTAGGAACACCGTCACCTAGGAACACCTTCACCTAGGAACACCTTCACCTAGGAACACCTTCACCTAGGAACACCGTCACCTAGGAACACCTTCACCTAGGAACACCGTCACCTAGGAACACCTTCACCTAGGAACACCGTCACCTAGGAACACCGTCACCTAGGAACACCTTCACCTAGGAACACCTTCACCTAGGAACACCTTCACCTAGGAACACCGTCACCTAGGAACACCTTCACCTAGGAACACCTTCACCTAGGAACACCGTCACCTAGGAACACCTTCACCTAGGAACACCTTCACCTAGGAACACCTTCACCTTGGAACACCTTCACCTAGGAACACCGTCACCTAGGAACACCTTCACCTAGGAACACCGTCACCTAGGAACACCTTCACCTAGGAACACCGTCACCTGGGGAACACCTTCACCTAGGAACACCTTCACCTAGGAACACCTTCACCTAGGAACACCGTCACCTAGGAACACCTTCACCTAGGAACACCTTCACCTAGGAACACCGTCACCTAGGAACACCGTCACCTAGGAACACCGTCACCTAGAAACACCTTCACCTAGGAACACCTTCACCTAGGAACACCTTCACCTAGGAACACCGTCACCTAGGAACACCGTCACCTAGGAACACCTTCACCTTGGAACACCTTCACCTTGGAACACCTTCACCTAGGAACACCTTCACCTAGGAACACCGTCACCTAGGAACACCTTCACCTAGGAACACCGTCACCTAGGAACACCTTCACCTAGGAACACCTTCACCTAGGAACACCGTCACCTAGGAACACCGTCACCTAGGAACACCTTCACCTAGGAGCACCTTCACCTAGGAACACCTTCACCTAGGAACACCTTCACCTAGGAACACCGTCACCTAGGAACACCGTCACCTAGGAACACCTTCACCTAGGAACAACTTCACCTAGGAACACCTTCACCTAGGAACACCTTCACCTAGGAACACCTTCACCTAGGAACACCGTCACCTAGGAACACCTTCACCTAGGAACACCTTCACCTAGGAACACCGTCACCTAGGAACACCTTCACCTAGGAACACCGTCACCTAGGAACACCGTCACCTAGGAACACCTTCACCTAGGAACACCTTCACCTAGGAACACCTTCACCTAAGAACACCTTCACCTAGGAACACCTTCACCTAGGAACACCGTCACCTAGGAACACCTTCACCTAGGAACACCTTCACCTAGGAACACCGTCACCTAGGAACAACTTCACCTAGGAACACCGTCACCTAGGAACACCTTCACCTAGGAACACCTTCACCTAGGAACACCTTCACCTAGGAACACCGTCACCTAGGAACAACTTCACCTAGGAACACCGTCACCTAGGAAACCCTTCACCTAGGAACACCTTCACCTAGGAACACCGTCACCTAGGAACACCGTCACCTAGGAACACCTTCACCTAGGAACACCGTCACCTAGGAACACCGTCACCTAGGAACACCTTCACCTAGGAACACCGTCACCTAGGAACACCTTCATCTAGGAACACCTTCACCTAGGAACACCGTCACCTAGGAACACCTTCACCTAGGAACACCTTCACCTAGGAACACCTTCACCTAGGAACACCGTCACCTAGGAACACCGTCACCTAGAAACACCGTCACCTAGGAACACCGTCACCTAGGAACACCTTCACCTAGGAACACCGTCACCTAGGAACACCGTCACCTAGGAACACCTTCACCTAGGAACACCGTCACCTACGAACACCTTCACCTAGGAGCACCTTCACCTAGGAACACCGTCACATAGGAACACCTTCACCTAGGAACACCGTCACCTAGGAACACCTTCACCTAGGAACACCGTCACCTAGGAACACCGTCACCTAGGAACACCTTCACCTAGGAACACCGTCACCTAGGAACACCTTCACCTAGGAACACCTTCACCTAGGAACACCGTCACCTAGGAACACCTTCACCTAGGAACACCTTCACCTAGGAACACCTTCACCTAGGAACACCTTCACCTAGGAACACCGTCACCTAGGAACACCGTCACCTAGGAACACCTTCACCTAGGAACACCGTCACCTAGGAACACCGTCACCTAGGAACACCTTCACCTAGGAACACCGTCACCTAGGAACACCGTCACCTAGGAACACCTTCACCTAGGAACACCGTCACCTAGGAACACCTTCACCTAGGCGCACCTTCACCTAGGAACACCGTCACATAGGAACACCTTCACCTAGGAACACCGTCACCTAGGAACACCGTCACCTAGGAACACCTTCACCTAGGAACACCGTCACCTAGGAACACCGTCACCTAGGAACACCTTCACCTAGGAACACCATCACCTAGGAACACCGTCACCTAGGAACACCGTCACCTAGGAACACCTTCACCTAGGAACAACGTCACCTAGGAACACCGTCACCTAGGAACACCTTCACCTAGGAACACCATCACCTAGGAACACCTTCACCTAGGAACACCGTCACCTAGGAACACCTTCCTAATATTGAGTTGCACCCGTCGTCCCCTTTGCCCACAGAACAGCCTCAATTTGTCGATGTATGGACTATACAAGATGTTGCTAGCCCATGTTGACTCCAATGCTTGTGTCAAGTTGGCTGTATGTCGTTTAGGGTGGTGGACCATTCTTGATACACACCGGAAACTGTTGAGCATGAAAAACCCAGCAGCGTTGCAGTTCTTGACACAAATCGGTGCGGCCTGGTACCTACTACCATACCCTGTTTAAAGGCACTTAAATATTTTGTCTTGCCCGTTCACCCTCAACGGCACCATTGTCTCAAGGCTTAACAATCTTTCTTTGACCTGTCTCGTCCCCTTAATCTACACTGATTGAAGTGGATTTAACAAGTGACATCAATAAGGGATCATAGCTTTCACCTGGATTCACCTGGTCAGTCTATGTCCTGGAAAGAGCAGGTGTTCCGATTGGTTTGTACATTCAGTCTATATTATTTATATTCCAGACTCCGGTCTCTGGTCCAGAAGCAAATTTCCTGCAATTCTATACATTTTTGCTATTGGGTTTTGTACTGTGTATGTATACTGTATACTGTATACTGTATTCTCATTCTAATATTTATTCTGTATACTGTATTCTCCACATAGCTCATTATAATATTTATACTGTATACTGTGTGTGTGTGTGTGTGTGTGTGTGTGTGTGTGTGTTTGTGTGTGTGTGTGTGTTGCATGCGTGTGTGTGTGTTGCATGTGTGTGTGTGTGTGTTGCATGCGTGTGTGTGTGTTGCATGTGTGTGTGTGTGTGTGTGTGTGTGTGTGGGTGTGTTGCATGCGTACGTGTGTGTGTGTGTGTGTGTGTTGCATGCGTACTTGTGTGTGTGTGTGTGTGTGTGTGTCACTGGATACTTAACCATCTGCCATACACCCTGAGCAGGCCCAAAGCTACAACACCAACACCAGGTTCCACCAACCAATCACAGCCACTCATAGGCATCATCCCCACACGGACCCCATTTTATGGACCAATTAGAGTAGCTGACGCTAATCCCATTCATTTTTTTTTTTAACTCTGCATTTTTTATTTATTTTTAGCATTCATGTTGAGTCAAGCTGTTTCTGCGTAATATTGTGACAGTGTCTGCAGCAGGTAGAATATAGTCACATTTAAAATGACGCACGTTCATTAGGGGGGAAAAATGAACCTATTTGAGAGGAATGCTGTGAAGGTAATCCCCATTAAGGATTGGCCACAGTGATTACCAGAGAATATAACTCCACATTGTAAATACTGTACCTGTTGAAGTTAATCGGACAGGAACTGTGACGATGAGAAAAGGTAAAAGACTGGTCGAGGTCATAGCAGGAGAGAAACTCAATTCAAACCTCTCAGCCAGTAGACCCTTGTGTCTGACTGACAGCATCAGATATAATATCTCACTGTTAATCAATTCAATTCATCTAGAATCTTCTGTTTCTCTTTAAGCCCACGACCACACCGCCTATACATTCCTGGAGGACTTTACAACCACAGATTCCCTTTAAAACCACAGACTCCCTTTACAACCACAGATTCCCTTTAAAACCACAGACTCCCTTTAAAACCACAGACTCCCTTTAAAACCACAGATTCCCATTAAAACCACAGATTCCCTTTAAAACCACAGACTCCCTTTACAACCACAGATTCCCTTTAAAACCACAGATTCCCATTAAAACCACAGACTCCCTTTAAAACCACAGATTCCCTTTACAACCACAGATTCCCTTTAAAACTACATATTCCCTTTAAAACCACAGATTCCCTTTAAAACCACAGACTCCCTTTAAAACCACAGATTCCATTTAAAACCACAGATTCCCTTTAAAACTACAGATTCCCTTTAAAACTACAGATTCCCTTTAAAACCACAGATTCCCTTTAAAACCACAGATTCCCTTTAAAACCACAGATTCCCTTTAAAACCACAGACTCCCTTTAAAACCACAGATTCCCATTAAAACCACAGATTCCCTTTAAAACTACAGATTCCCTTTACAACCACAGACTCCCTTTAAAACCACAGATTCCCTTTATAACCACAGATTCCCTTTAAAACCACAGATTCCCTTTAAAACCACAGATTCCCTTTAAAACCACAGATTCCCTTTAAAACCACAGACTCCCTTTAAAACCACAGATTCCCATTAAAACCACAGACTCCCTTTACAACCACAGATTCCCTTTAAAACCACAGATTCCCTTTAAAACCACAGATTCCCTTTAAAACCACAGACTCCCTTTAAAACCACAGATTCCCTTTAAAACCACAGATTCCCTTTAAAACCACAGATTCCCTTTACAACCACAGATTCCCTTTAAAACCACAGATTCCCTTTAAAACCACAGACTCCCTTTACAACCACAGATTCCCTTTAAAACCACAGATTCCCTTTAAAACCACAGATTCCCTTTAAAACCACAGATTCCCTTTAAAACCACAGATTCCCTTTACAACCACAGATTCCCTTTAAAACCACAGATTCCCTTTAAAACCACAGATTCCCTTTAAAACCACAGATTCCCTTTAAAACCACAGATTCCCTTTAAAACCACAGATTCCCTTTAAAACCACAGATTCCCTTTAAAACTACAGATTCCCATTAAAACCACAGACTCCCTTTACAACCACAGATTCCCTTTAAAACCACAGATTCCCTTTAAAACCACAGACTCCCTTTACAACCACAGATTCCCTTTAAAACCACAGACTCCCTTTAAAACCACAGATTCCCATTAAAACCACAGACTCCCTTTAAAACCACAGATTCCCTTTAAAACCACAGATTCCCTTTAAAACCACAGATTCCCTTTAAAACCACAGATTCCCTTTAAAACCACAGATTCCCTTTAAAACCACAGATTCCCTTTAAAACCACAGATTCCCTTTAAAACCACAGACTCCCTTTAAAACCACAGATTCCCTTTAAAACCACAGACTCCCTTTAAAACCACAGATTCCCATTAAAACCACAGACTCCCTTTAAAACCACAGATTCCCATTAAAACCACAGACTCCCTTTACAACCACAGATTCCCTTTAAAACCACAGATTCCCTTTACAACCACAGATTCCCATTAAAACCACAGATTCCCATTAAAACCACAGATTCCCTTTAAAACACTGGTGTGTACAAGATAGACACATCAAGGTGGGGTGTAGTTCATATCAGGGTGGGGTGTAGTTCATATCAGGGTGGGGTGTAATTCACATCAGGGTGGGGTGTAATTCATATCAGGGTGGGATGTAATTCACATCAGGGTGGGGTGTAGTTCATATCAGGGTGGGGTGTAGTTCATATCAGGGTGGGGTGTAGTTCATATCAGGGTGGGGTGTAATTCACATCAGGGTCAGGTGTAATTCATATCAGGGTGGGATATAATTCACATCAGGGTGGGGTGTAGTTCATATCATGGTGGGGTGTAGTTCATATCAGGGTGGGGTGTAATTTACATCAAGGTGGGGTGTAATTCATATCAGGGTGGGGTGTAATTCATATCAGGGTGGGGTGTATTTCATATCAGGGTGGGGTGTGATTCATATCAGGGTGGGGTGTATTTCATATCAGGGTGGGGTGTAATTCATATCAGGGTGGGGTGTAATTCATATCAGGGTGGGGTGTAATTCATATCAGGGTGGGGTGTAATTCACATCAGGGTGGGGTGTATTTCATATCAGGGTGGGGTGTGATTCATATCAGGGTGGGGTGTATTTCATATCAGGGTGGGGTGTGATTCATATCAGGGTGGGGTGTAATTCACATCAGGGTGGGGTGTAATTCACATCAGGGTGGGGTGTAGTTCTGTGTTCCTATAAACATAAATAAAGGTTTAATTCACTACACCGCCTGTATGACCTTGTGCCTGGCAGGGTTCCATGTGGGAAGGAGAGAGAGATTGTGTGTGTGTGTGTGCGTGTGCGTGTGCGTGCGTGCGTGCGTGCGTGTGTGTGTGTGTGTGTGTGCGCGTGTGAAACATGCAATAAGTATGTGTGTTCCCATTTGTGTATCTGAGTGTGTATGGGGCTCATCCTGCTGAAGCCCTGAAAGCCTTGAAACCCAGCTGAAACCTGGCAGACTGGGGGGTTGAAATATTAACAACCAACACATGGCCTTCTCCTGCTCTCCTCCTCCTCCTCCTCCTCTCCTCCTCTCCCTCTGTCCCCAGGTCCCTGAAGGAGAGCCGCAGCAGATTCAGCACCAAGACAAACACAGCGCCGGCCAGACATGCTGCAGGGGCTTTACATTCTAATGCCTTTGTTGGTTTTCCAGAATATGCTTCCATGTCACCCTGGACGGGATCCCAGTGTTCTCGTCAGGGTCTCAAACAGAGGTGAGGCATATTATTATTGGTAGTAATATGTATTATTTGGAGGCTGTTGGTGATGGTATAATGGTAAATTTCTGTATTGGTGATGGTATAATGGTATATTTTCATATTGGTGATGGTATAATGGTATATTTACGTATTGGTGATGGTATAATGGTATATTTCCATATTGGTGATGGTATAATGGTATATTTCCATATTGGTGATGGTATAATGGTATATTTACATATTGGTGATGGTATAATGGTATATTTACGTATTGGTGATGGTATAATGGTATATTTCCATATTGGTGATGGTATAATGGTATATTTACGTATTGGTGATGGTATAATGGTATATTTCTGTATTGGTAATGGTATAATGGTATATTTACGTATTGGTGATGGTATAATGGTATATTTCCATATTGGTGATGGTATAATGGTATATTTCCATATTGGTGATGGTATAATGGTATATTTACATATTGGTGATGGTATAATGGTATATTTTCATATTGGTGATGGCATAATGGTATATTTCTGTATTGGTGATGGTATAATGGTATATTTCCATATTGGTGATGGTATAATGGTATATTTCCATATTGGTGATGGTATAATGGTATATTTCCATATTGGTGATGGTATAATGGTATATTTCTGTATTGGTGATGGTATAATGGTATATTTCCGTATTGGTGATGGTATAATGGTATATTTCCGTATTGGTGATGGTATAATGGTTTATTTCTGTATTGGTGATGGCAAAATTGTATATTTCTGTATTGGTGATGGTATAATGGTATATTTCCATATTGGTGATGGTATAATGGTATATTTCCATATTGGTGAAGGTATAATGGTATATTTCCATATTGGTGATGGTATAATGGTATATTTACGTATTGATGATGGTATAATGGTATATTTACATATTGGTGATGGTATAATGGTATATTTACGTATTGGTGATGGTATAATGGTATATTTTCATATTGGTGATGGTATAATGGTATATTTCCATATTGGTGATAGCATAATGGTATATTTACGTATTGGTGATGGTATAATGGTATATTTCTGTATTGGTGATGGTATAATGGTATATTTCCATATTGGTGATGGTATAATGGTATATTTCCATATTGGTGATGGTATAATGGTATATTTCCATATTGGTGATGGCATAATGGTATATTTACGTATTGGTGATGGTATAATGGTATATTTCCATATTGGTGATGGTATAATGGTATATTTCCATATTGGTGATGGTATAATGGTATATTTCTATATTGGTGATGGTATAATGGTATATTTCTATATTGGTGATGGTATAATGGTATATTTCTATGTGTCCGGAGAGGGGAACAGACTCTCTTATCCAGAGCCACTACAGTAGTGAATCATTTAACAGACTCTCTTATCCAGAGCCACTACAGTAGTGAATCATTTAACAGACTCTCTGATCCAGAGCCACTACAGTAGTGAATCATTTAACAGACTCTCTTATCCAGAGCCACTACAGTAGTGAATCATTTAACAGACTCTCTTATCCAGAGCCACTACAGTAGTGAATCATTTAACAGACTCTCTTATCCAGAGCCACTACAGTAGTGAATCATTTAACAGACTCTCTTATCCAGAGCCACTACAGTAGTGAATCATTTAACAGACTCTCTTATCCAGAGCCACTACAGTAGTGAATCATTTAACAGACTCTCTTATCCAGAGCCACTACAGTAGTGAATAATTTAACAGACTCTCTTATCCAGAGCCACTACAGTAGTGAATCATTTAACAGACTCTCTTATCCAGAGACACTACAGTAGTGAGTCATTTAACAGACTCTCTTATCCAGAGCCACTACAGTAGTGAATCATTTAACAGACTCTCTTATCCAGAGCCACTACAGTAGTGAATCATTTAACAGACTCTCTTATCCAGAGCCACTACAGTATTGAATCATTTAACAGACTCTCTTATCCAGAGCCACTACAGTAGTGAATCATTTAACAGACTCTCTTATCCAGAGCCACTACAGTAGTGAATCATTTAACAGACTCTCTTATCCAGAGCCACTACAGTAGTGAATCATTTAACAGACTCTCTCATCCAGAGCCACTATAGTAGTGAGTCATTTAACAGACTCTTATCCAGAGCCACTTACAGGAGCAGTTAGGGCTGTGTCTTTCTCAAGGGCACATCGACAGGTTTGGGGATTTGTACCAGTGACCTTTCAGTTACTGGACCAACGCTCTTAACCGCAAGGCGTTCTACAAGTCCTGAAACTATCGTCTGGTCATTGTGGGCATTAAATGGTTAAGTGAGAGAGAGAGAGAGAGAGAGAAAGATGTGAACTGGGTTATGGAGGGGGCATTGTCATGGTGATGATAAACCATTGAGAATCCATGAGCTTCCACGCAAACATACTGAAACTCCTCAGATATATATCGTAAAGGATGAAAACACGACATATGATATAGCCTACATTTGATATTTAAAAAAAAGAAACACGAGAAGGAGAATAGAAAAATCTGACCACAAAAAAAACTAAAAAGGAATGAAAGAAGATCGGAATCCACATACGAAATGTGGTACCGACCACAGAGTTAAAAACATATATATTGCTATGGTTACTACTTCCTGTTCACTTCCTGTTTGATGCTCTTCCTCTGGGGCGCTTTGCTGGCAGGCAGCAGGCAGGGCAGGGCGTATGAGGTCAAACAGAGAGGTGAAGAAAAGCTTAACAATGGAGCTGCCAGCCTGCCAACGCCCTCCACCTCATCTCAGCTGAGCTCTTGAACAATACCAGCCTGCCAATGCCCAACACCTCATCTCAGCTGAGCTCTTGAACAATACCAGCCTGCCAATGCCCACCACCTCATCTCAGCTGAGCTCTTGAACAATTACCAGTCTGCCAATGCCCTCCACCTCATCTCAGCTGAGCTCTTGAACAATACCAGCCTGCCAATGCCCTCCACCTCATCTCAGCTGAGCTCTTGAACAAAACCCGCCTGCCAATGCCCACCACCTCATCTCAGCTGAGCTCTTGAACAATACCAGCCTGCCAATGCCCTCCACCTCATCTCAGCTGAGCTCTTGAACAATACCAGCCTGCCAACGCCCTCCACCTCATCTCAGCTGAGCTCTTGAACAATACCAGCCTGCCAATGCCCAACACCTCATCTCAGCTGAGCTCTTGAACAATACCAGCCTGCCAATGCCCAACACCTCATCTCAGCTGAGCTCTTGAACAATACCAGCCTGCCAATGCCCAACACCTCATCTCAGCTGAGCTCTTGAACAATACCAGCCTGCCAATGCCCACCACCTCATCTCAGCTGAGCTCTTGAACAATACCAGCCTGCCAATGCCCACCACCTCATCTCAGCTGAGCTCTTGAACAATGCACAGCTGTTCGTGACTGGCCTGTCTGTGGTGGTTGGGAGGGGAGGGGCTTTGGGAGAGAGAGAGAGATAGAGAGAGAGAGAGAGAGAGAGAGACAGAGAGAGAGAGAGAGAGAGAGAGAGCGAGAGAGAGAGAGAGAGAGAGAGAGAGAGAGAGAGACAGAGAGAGAGATGCTGCTGGGGTACAGTTATGGTAATGTATTTTCTCTCTGGGTTTGATTTTCTTTAGGGTTCGTGTTTACTCTGTCCTGTAACCTTTATTTATACAGTTTATGCTCATTGAGGTAAAATCTCTTTATTGCAACAGACTTTTAGTTAAGAGGGACATTCTGGTTCACAGGAAGGACACATTTAGAAGATTACTTCAAAATACACAAGGACAACATCCAGAGTAAAGAAGCAGTGTTTTCGTAGTGGCATCACAAAACATTTCAATAACGTTCTGTGTTTCTAGTTGTGTTTCGTGTTATTACCTACGCCACGAACAGAGTGGTAGGACTCACCACGGTGCAGCAGAGAGGCCAGAACCACCAAGCAGTTACCAACGCTGCCAGTAACAACAGCACCAGGAAGACGATGGCTACAGTGAAGCCGTCCGACTGACGGAGAGACAATAATACACACGTTAGATGCACACACACACACACACACACACACACACACACACACACACACACACACACACACACACACACACACACACACACACACACACACACACACACACGTTATACACACACACACACACACACACACACACACACGTTATACACACACACACGTTATACACACACACACACGTTAGACACATGTTATACACACACACCAATGTTAGACACATGTTATACACACACACACACACACATGTTATACACACACACACACACGTTATACACATGTTAGACACATACACACAGTACAACAGTAGATAAACACACAAACATTAAACGTTTTAATGAACGAGTGGATATAGATAGTAGATACAGACAGTTTTAGACCTTGTACATGAGGTAAATGCATTTAAATACTGTAGACAGAAAAAATAATAAAGATTGTTAAAAGCATAACAGAAGGTAAACTCACACATGTTGAGGCGTGGATGGTGAAGGCACTAGAGATGAAGGATTTCCCATGGTTCAGACTGATCAGCACATCCATCGACCTAGAACCACACACAACGTTAACACCATCGACCTAGAACCACACACAACGTTAACACCATTGACCTAGAACCACACACAACGTTAACACCATCGACCTAGAACCACACAACATTAACACCATTGACCTAGAACCACACACAACGTCAACACCATCGACCTAGAACCACACAACGTTAACACCATTGACCTAGAACCACACACAACGTTAACACCATCGACCTAGAACCACACACAACGTTAACAACATTGACCTAGAACCACACACAACGTTAACACCATCGACCTAGAACCACACAACGTTAACACCATCGACCTAGAACCACACACAATGTTAACACCATTGACCTAGAACCACACACAACATTAACACCATCGACCTAGAACCACACACAACGTTAACACCATTGACCTAGAACCACACACAACGTTAACACCATCGACCTAGAACCACACAACGTTAACACCATCGACCTAGAACCACACACAACGTTAACACCATCGACCTAGAACCACACAACGTTAACACCATTGACCTAGAACCACACACAACGTTAACACCATCGACCTAGAACCACACACAACGTTAACACCATCGACCTAGAACCACACACAACGTTAACACCATCGACCTAGAACCACACAACGTTAACACCATTGACCTAGAACCACACACAACGTCAACACCATCGACCTAGAACCACACACAACGTTAACACCATCGACCTAGAACCACACACAACGTTAACACCATTGACCTAGAACCACACACAACGTTAACACCATCGACCTAGAACCACACACAACGTTAACACCATCGACCTAGAACCACACAACGTCAACACCATCGACCTAGAACCACACAACGTTAACACCATCGACCTAGAACCACACAACGTTAACACCATCGACCTAGAACCACACAACGTTAACACCATTGACCTAGAACCACACACAACGTCAACACCATCGACTTAGAACCACACAACGTCAACACCATCGACCTAGAACCACACACAACGTTAACACCATTGACCTAGAACCACACACAACATTAACACCATCGACCTAGAACCACACACAACGTTAACACCATCGACCTAGAACCACACACAACGTTAACACCATCGACCTAGAACCACACACAACGTTAACACCACGACCTAGAACCACACAACGTTAACGCTACAAAAAGACTAGGGCCCTGGTCAGATGAAGTGTACTATATAGGGGATAAGGTGCCGTTTGGCTGGGCCCTGGTCAAATGAAGTGTACAATATAGGGGATAAGCTGCCGTTTGAGACCCTATGACAAGAGGTGGAGGCCAAAGCGAGGCCAAAACGGTGCAATTAAAAGCCTAATGATGAACGGCAGAGCTATTTCCATATGTCTATTACACCACGTCCCATTAACCATTATCTTTAATGAGAACCCAGGAGCAGGAAACGGAACGAAACGCCTGAAATCACCCCCCCGCCACCACCCCCCCGCCCCACCCCCCCCCCCACACACACACACAAAAGAAGAAATATGTAAAACACTGTCAATTGGCTGGTTGGAGTGTTGTGTGTGTGTGTGTGTGTGTGTGTGTGTGTGTGTGTGTGTGTGTGTGTGTGTGTGTGTGTGTGTGTGTGTGTGTGTGTGTGTGGGTATGTGTGTTGTGGATTTAGCCCTGGGCTCTGCCTTTGACCATCTATCCTCCTGTAACTCCAACAAATGACAGATGAGCGGCCACCTGACTGTCTATCCTCCTGTAACTCCAACAGATGAGCTGTCACCTGACTGTCTATCCTCCTGTAACTCCAACAGATGAGCGGTCACCTGACCATCTATCCTCCTATAACTCCAACAGATGAGTGGTCACCTGACCATCTATCCTCCTGTAACTCCAACAGATGAGCGGTCGATCACCTAACCATCTATCCTCCTGTAACTCCAACAGATGAGCGGTCGGTCACCTGACCATCTATCCTCCTGTAACTCCAACAGATGAGCTGTCACCTGACCATCTATCCTCCTGTAACTCCAACAGATGAGTGGTCACCTGACCGTCTGTCCTCCTGTAACTCCAACAGATGAGCTGTCACCTGACCATCTATCCTCCTGTAACTCCAACAGATGAGTGGTCACCTGACCATCTATCCTCCTGTAACTTCAACAGATGAGTGGTCACCTGACCATCTATCCTCCTGTAACTCCAACAGATGAGTGGTCACCTGACCGTCTGTCCTCCTGTAACTCCAACAGATGAGCGGTCACCTGACAATCTTTCCTCCTGTAACTGGCTTCCAGTTTAAGTGTGCAGTGTGTCAAGAAGCAGTGTGGCTTGGCAAGGTCGTGTTTCGGAGGACGCACGACCTTCGCCTCTCCCGAGTCTGTATGGGAGTTGCAGCGATGGGACAAAACTGTAACTACCAATTTGATATCACGAAAAAGGGTGAATACTTAAATGATTTACGTCCATTTAAAAATGAGTACGCCACAAGATTTTGTTTCTGTCCACTTGGCTTTTACTGGTATTGTGGAATACATTATTCCATCTCAGGAGACTGAAAAGATTTGACATGGGTCATCAGATCCTCAAAAGATTATACAGCCACACCATCGAGATCATCCTGACTGGTTGCATCACTGCCTGGTATGGCAACTGCTCTGCCTCCGACCGCAAGGCACTACAGAGGGTAGAGCGAACGGTCCAGTACATCACTGGGGCCAAGCTTCCTGCCATCCAGGACCTCTATACCAGGCGGAGTCAGAGGAAGGACCTAAAAATTGTCAAAGACTACAGCCGTAGACTGTTCTCTCTGCTAACACACGGCAAGCGGTACCGGAGCGCCAGTCTAGGTCCAAGAGGCTTCTAAACAGCTTCTACCCCTAAGCCATAAGACACCTGAACATCTAATGAAATGGCTACCCAGACTACTAGCATTGTGTCCCCCCCACCACACCCATCTCCCTCTCTGTTACTCACCTGCTACTCTCTGTTTTTATCAGCTCTGCGTAGTCACTTTAATGTACATGTACATACTACCTCAACTAATTTATTTTATTTATTTTGTTATCTTACCAGGTAAGTTGACTGATAACACGTTCTCATTTGCAGCAACGACCTGAGGAATAGTTACAGGGGAGAGGAGGGGGATGAATGAGCCAATTGGAAACTGGGGATTATTAGGTGACCGTGATGGTTTGAGGGCCAGAATGGGAATTTAGCCAGGACACCGGGGTTAAAATCCCTACTCTTACGACGAGTGACATGGGATCTTTAATTACCTCAGAGAGTCAGGACACCCGTTTAACGTCCCATCCGAAAGACAGCACCCTACACAGCATTTCACTGTAAGGTCTACTACACCTGTTGTATTCAGCATTTCACTGTGAGGTCTACTACACCTGTTGTATTCAGGATTTCACTGTGAGGTCTAATACACCTGTTGTAATCAGCATTTCACTGTAAGGTCTACTACACCTGTTGTATTCAGCATTTCACTGTAAGGTCTACTACACCTGTTGTATTCAGCATTTCACTGTAAGGTCTACTACACCTGTTGTATTCAGCATTTCACTGTAAGGTCTACTACACCTGTTGTATTCAGCATTTCACTGTAAGGTCTACTAAACCTGTTGTATTTAGCATTTCACTGTAAGATCTACTACACCTGTTGTATTCAGCATTTCACTGTAAGGTCTACTACACCTGTTGTATTCAGCATTTCACTGTAAGGTCTACTACACCTGTTGTATTCAGCATTTCACTGTAAGATCTACTACACCTGTTGTATTCAGCATTTCACTGTAAGGTCTACTACACCTGTTGTATTCATCATTTCACTGTGAGGTCTACTACACCTGTTGTATTCAGCATTTCACTGTGAGGTCTACTACACCTGTTGTATTCAGCATTTCACTGTAAGGTCTACTACACCTGTTGTATTCAGCATTTCACTGTAAGGTCTACTACACCTGTTGTATTCAGCATTTCACTGTAAGGTCTACTACACCTGTTGTATTCAGCATTTCACTGTGAGGTCTACTACACCTGTTGTATTCAGCATTTCACTGTAAGGTCTACTACACCTGTTGTATTCAGCATTTCACTGTAAGGTCTACTACACCTGTTGTATTCAGCATTTCACTGTGAGGTCTACTACACCTGTTGTATTCAGCATTTCACTGTAAGATCTACTACACCTGTTGTATTCAGCATTTCACTGTGAGGTCTACTACACCTGTTGTATTCAGCATTTCACTGTAAGGTCTACTACACCTGTTGTATTCAGCATTTCACTGTGAGGTCTACTACACCTGTTGTATTCAGCATTTCACTGTGAGGTCTACTACACCTGTTGTATTCAGCATTTCACTGTAAGGTCTACTACACCTGTTGTATTCAGCATTTCACTGTGAGGTCTAATACACCTGTTGTATTCAGCATTTCACTGTGAGGTCTACTACACCTGTTGTATTCAGCATTTCACTGTGAGGTCTACTACACCTGTTGTATTCAGCATTTCACTGTAAGGTCTACTACACCTGTTGTATTCAGCATTTCACTGTGAGGTCTACTACACCTGTTGTATTCAGCATTTCACTGTGAGGTTGGGCTGTATCTGTGACGCGTCCTTCTTCAGAGTGACGTTTCCACAACCTAGTGACAGGCCTCCTCGCAATATGTTTAACCCTGAATAATTCACCGTCCTAAATTTCCCCCGTCTTTAAGGAAATGTTGGAAAGCCATTAGTGGCTCCTGTGTCAGCTGGTCCAGCTGTATCGCTTCACTAGCGCTTAGCGTCACATCGAACGACGAGGCACCCCGACAGAAGCCGCTCGACAAGGAGCCCACTAGAGTGGAGAGAGAAAGACAAGTTTCCACATCCCAGTTCAGAGATCTTCCAATGACCAGACGCGGGTTCAAATACTAGTTGAAATCTTTCAAATACTTTGAGTGTTTACTTTAACCTGCCTGGAGTGCCAGATGGGCGGGGTTTACCATTTTGGGACTTTTCTATTGGTCCATTAAGACAGGCGAGCTAAATCAAGCCCAGAAAAATACTGATTTCAAATAGTAGTTGAACCCCCAGGTCTTTCTCTACATTCCAGAAGAGGTCTGACATGTCTTCCCTGTGTCAGTTTCTACAGGGTGTTAGAGTGATCCCTGAATGATCACCTGCTCATTCTACCTCTATTACATTGCCCCTCTCATCTCCCATCTATACAGACATAACCTCACTTCAACCCTCTCATCTCCCATCTATACAGACATAACCTCACTTCAACCCTCTCATCTCCCATCTATTCAGACATAACCTCACTTCAACCCTCTCATCTCCCATCTATACAGACATAACCCCAACTCAACCCTCTCATCTATTCAGGCATAACCTCACTTCAACCCTCTCATCTCCCATCTATACAGACATAACCTCACTTCAACCCTCTCATCTCGCATCTATACAGATATAACCTCACTTCAACCCTCTCATCTCCCATCTATACAGACATAACCTCACTTCAACCCTCTCATCTCGCATCTATACAGATATAACCTCACTTCAACCCTCTCATCTCCCATCTATTCAGACATAACCCCAACTCAACCCTCTCATCTATTCAGACATAACCTCACTTCAACCCTCTCATCTCCCATCTATACAGACATAACCTCACTTCAACCCTCTCATCTCGCATCTATACAGATATAACCTCACTTCAACCCTCTCATCTCCCATCTATACAGACATAACCTCACTTCAACCCTCTCATCTCCCATCTATTCAGACATTACCCCAACTCAACCCTCTCATCTCCCATCTATACAGATATAACCCCAACTCAACCCTCTCATCTCCCATCTATACAGATATAACCATGGCTTAAATTAACAGCTGGAGCCCTGTCTTCAACTGTCACTCCCGCACCAAAAAAAACGGGGAGAAATTTACGAGTGTGAATTATTCAGGTTTGAACATATTGTGAGGAGGCCTGTCACTAACCTCAATTCATCTCCCATCTATGCAGTTTGACATGTGAAAATCGCCTTACACATGTTAAACACCACCTTTCACATGTTAAACACCACCTTTCACATGTTAAACACCACCTTTCAGATGTTAAACACCACCTTTCACATGTTAAACACCACCTTTCACATGTTAAACACCACCTTTCACATGTTAAACACCACCTTTCACATGTCAAACACCACCTTTCACATGTTAAACACCACCTTTCACATGTTAAACACCACCTTTCACATGTTAAACACCACCTTTCATTGTGTCAAACACCACCTTTCATTGTGTCAAACACCACCTTTCACATGTTAAACACCACCTTTCACATGCTAACACCACCTTTCACATGTTAAACACCACCTTTCACATGTTAAACACCACCTTTCACATGTTAAACACCACCTTTCACATGTTAAACACCACCTTTCACATGTCAAACACCACCTTTCACATGTCAAACACCACCTTTCACATGCTAACACCACCTTACACATGTTAAACACCACCTTTCACATGTCAAACACCACCTTTCACATGTTAAACACCACCTTTCACATGCTAACACCACCTTACACATGTTAAACACCACCTTTCACATGTCAAACACCACCTTTCACATGTTAAACACCACCTTTCATTGTGTTAAACACCACCTTTCACATGTTAAACACCACCTTTCACATGTTAACACCACCTTTCACATGTTAAACACCACCTTTCACATGTCAAACACCACCTTTCACATGTTAAACACCACCTTTCACATGTTAAACACCACCTTTCATTGTGTCAAACACCACCTTTCATTGTGTCAAACACCACCTTTCACATGTCAAACACCACCTTTCACATGTTAAACACCACCTTTCACATGTTAAACACCACCTTTCACATGTTAAACACCACCTTTCACATGTTAAACACCACCTTTCACATGTTAAACACCACCACGTCAATAGACTATTTTAAAGAAAGTGTGATTATCAATTTACTTGTTACTTTGGAAAAAAATCAAGATGTCAATATTCTTAAAATATAAAATATTGTAAAATATTCAATTACAGCTCAATTTGATCAAATTCTGAATGTGGGATTAATCGTGATTATTTACAGAAAATCCTGCGATTATCTCTATTAAATGTGACGTTTGAAAGCACTTTCTTTTTTTTACATTGAACAGTCAATATCCTGAGACTGAGAGAAATTGCTAAAAAATACACAACTGATAATACAAATACAGTCTAATGGTTAAGTCATTGGCTTCTCCCGTGGGAGGACTGGGTTCTAATCCCACTGGTTACCAAAGCACCAAAGCACACACGTGAAATATTAGAATATGACATGTGAAACGTAGAATGTGAAATATTAGAATATGACACGTGAAATATTAGAATATGACATGTGAAATATTAGAATATGACATGTGAAACGTAGAATGTGAAATATTAGAATATGACATGTGAAATATTAGAATATGACAGGTGAAATATTAGAATATGACAGGTGAAATATTAGAATATGACAGGTGAAATATTAGAATATGACATGTGAAATATTAGAATATGACATGTGAAATATTAGAATATGACATGTGAAATATTAGAATATGACATGTGAAATATTAGAATATGACATGTGAAACGTAGAATGTGAAATATTAGAATATGACATGTGAAATATTAGAATATGACAGGTGAAATATTAGAATATGACATGTGAAATATTAGAATATGACATGTGAAACGTAGAATGTGAAATATTAGAATATGACATGTGAAATATTAGAATATGACAGGTGAAATATTAGAATATGACATGTGAAATATTAGAATATGACATGTGAAACGTAGAATGTGAAATATTAGAATATGACATGTGAAATATTAGAATATGACACGTGAAATATTAGAATATGACATGTGAAATATTAGAATGTGACATGTGAAATATTAGAATATGACAGGTGAAATATTAGAATATGACAGGTGAAATATTAGAATATGACATGTGAAATATTAGAATATGACATGTGAAACGTAGAATGTGAAATATTAGAATATGACATGAAATATTAGAATATGACATGTGAAATATTAAAATATGACATGTGAAATATTAGAATATGACATGTGAAATATTAGAATATGACATGTGAAATATTAAAATATGACATGTGAAATATTAGAATATGACATGTGAAATATTAGAATATGACAGGTGAAATATTAGAATATGACATGTGAAATATTAGAATATGACATGTGAAATATTAGAATATGACATGTGAAATATTAGAATATGACATGTGAAATATTAGAATATGACATGTGAAATATTAGAATATGACATGTGAAATATTAGAATATGACAGGTGAAATATTAGGAAACCACATGTGAAATATTAGAAAATGACATGTGAAATATTAGGAAACCACATGTCTGAGTCATGTGGAAAATCCATTAGAAACGTGTCTAAAAACATATTTGTTGATGTTTTTATTTTTTTGTTAAAGGGTCACAGCATTTTAATAGCATCTGAAGTTACACGAAAAGACGTGAGAGACAGAAGGATATATTCGTGTCTTTATTGACCTGTTTTTGGGGCGGGGTTTGTAGAACAGAAACTATGATCCTGTTGTTTCTCCTAGTTTCCTCTGATCTATCAAACCAGTCAAATATCTGGATCGCCACTAATGACTTGCTGTACATATTACTTGGTGCATAACAACCAGTATGTTGTTGCATTGATGAAAGGTATTGGTGGGGGAGCTAATGGGGTGATATGGTGGAGAGGTGGAGGAACCCGATGCCCTCGTTCCAGGCCTGAAACATGCCAATGCACTTACAGTACACACACTGTAGACCAAAACCAGAGAACACAAAGCCATCTATAGGGACTACATTACACACGCTGTAGACCAAAACCAGAGAACACAAAGCCATCTATAGGGACTACATTACACACGCTGTAGACCAAAACCAGAGGACACAAAGCCATCTATAGGGACTACATTACACACGCTGTAGACCAAAACCAGAGAACACAAAGAGATCTATAGGGACTACATTACACACGCTGCAGACCAAAACAAAGATAGCTATACTCTATATTCATTCTTCAAGTGTTTACCGGCTCCCCCCCCCCGCTATCGTTCTAACAAGCCGATCCCCCCCCCCCCCACGGCTAGCTTCGACTCAACACTGACATTGGTGCTTCTGACGAAGCGGAGGCAAACAGATGGACGGAACGGAGTCGGAGACAGAACCTTCAGATGTTCCATGATTCCCATGATGCAGTGGGAGGGGGGGGGGGGGCAGGGATGGGCAGGAAAAGGGGATTGTCACAGTAGCACAGTGAATTATTTAAATGGAGAGAGTGTGGAGAAGGGAATCGCTGCATCTGTCGCACGTCTCTTTAAAGCCCCCTAACCAGATGTGTTTACCCACAACCCCCGGCCAACCCCCGGCCAACCCCGGCCAACCCCGGCCCGCTGTACCACGTCTAGCAGGTCTACCTACTTAATGGGTCACCGTGGCCATGCCAACAGTTCATTAAGAAAGACTCTTCAGATGACAGGAGCAGGAGAAGTTCAGGTTCTGTCAGATGTTCACAAAGAGTTTCAGAGTAGGAGCGCTGTTCTAGGATCCCTCCTAGTCATCACGGCAGGGAGCCTAGTGGTTAGAGCGTTGGGCCAGTAACCGAAAGGTTGTTCGATTGAATCCCCCGAGCTGACAAGGTAAACAAATCTGTTGTTCTGCCCCTGACCAAGGCAGTTAACCCGCTGTTCCTAGGCCGTCATCGTAAATAAGAATTTGTTCTTAACGGATTTGCTGAGTTAAAAATAAAAATGAAACGATGAAACAGGCAAAACTGTTCTGAGATTAGCTTCTCTGAAGCTCTGTGAATACGGACCCTGGTCCAGTGTACTCTATAATTAAGGTTACGTCTACATTGAAACTTGAATACCACAGGACAATGGTGCAACACATGTTATCACCGGCAGTTTGGATTATAATCTGAGTGGATGATTGGAGATGGTGTTACCGTCGAGCTTTTGGAGAAGATCGACTCGCTATAAATCTATCAATCTTACGGAACGCAAACAATCTTTCTGAGTTTTGATTCTTGCGATAACTTCAGGACCAAATCGTTTTCCAACTGCTACTTGTAATCGTACTATATATATATATATATATATATATATATATATATATATATATATATATTATTTTTTTTTTTTGTAGATTGGATTAGAGAGAGCATCAGTATCAGGGGTTGTCGTTGCTGATGATTAAACCCATGAGAGAGGAAAAGCCTATGTTATATATTAGGTCTGCCGTCCCCGCCACACACACACACACACACACACACTTTATAGAACCACCTTCCCATTGGCTACTTACGCTCCGACCTCATACAGCACCGGTGCAGGACACAGGAGATAATCGTTCTGCACAACGCTTGGTTTCCTGTCTGGAAAAGAGAATTGAATGAGCCCCCTTGTACACTACCTGACACACACACAGACAGGACACATTATAAAAGATGTATAACAGGCAGACATTTGTCATCAGCAAAAAAAGGGGATGAGAGGGGATGAGAGGGGTAGAGGAAAGGAGAGAGGAGTAGATAGGAGTAGAGGGGATGAGAGGGGTAGAAAGAAGTGGAGAGGAGTAGAGGGGATGAGAGGGGTAGAGAGGAGTAGAGAGGAGTAGAGGGGATGAGAGGGGTAGAGAGGAGTAGAGAGGAGTAGAGGGGAGGAGAGGGGATGAGAGGAGTAGAGAGGAGTAGAGGGGATGAGAGGGGTAGAGAGGAGTAGAGGGGATGAGAGGGGTAGAGAGGAGTATAGAGGGGAATTAATAGAGGGGCAGAGAGAGAAGGAGAAGGGGAGAGGAGTGAGAGGTAGAAAGGGAGGAGGAAAAGGAGGAGTAGCAGCCATCTAGATTAGGAGGAGTAGTAGCCATCTAGATTAGGAGGAGTAGCAACCATCTAGATTAGGAGGAGTAGCAGCCATCTAGATTAGGAGGAGTAGCAGCCATCTAGATTAGGAGGAGTAGCAACCATCTAGATTAGGAGGAGTAGCAGCCATCTAGATTAGGAGGAGTAGCAGCCATCTAGATTAGGAGGAGTAGCAGCCATCTAGATTAGGAGGAGTAGCAACCATCTAGATTAGGAGGAGTAGCAGCCATCTAGATTAGGAGGAGTAGCAGCCATCTAGATTAGGAGGAGTAGCAGCCATCTAGATTAGGAGGAGTAGCAGCCATCTAGATTAGGAGGAGTAGCAGCCATCTAGATTAGGAGGAGTAGCAGCCATCTAGATTAGGAGGAGTAGCAGCCATCTAGATTAGGAGGAGTAGCAGCCATCTATATTAGGAGGAGTAGCAGCCATCTAGATTAGGAGGAGTAGCAGCCATCTAGATTAGGAGGAGTAGTAGCCATCTAGATTAGGAGGAGTAGCAGCCATCTAGATTAGGAGGAGTAGCAACCATCTAGATTAGAAGTAGCAGCCATCTAGATTAGGAGGAGTAGCAGCCATCTAGATTAGGAGGAGTAGCAACCATCTAGATTAGGAGGAGTAGCAGCCATCTAGATTAGGAGGAGTAGCAGCCATCTAGATTAGGAGGAGTAGCAACCATCTAGATTAGGAGGAGTAGCAGCCATCTAGATTAGGAGGAGTAGCAGCCATCTAGATTAGGAGGAGTAGCAACCATCTAGATTAGGAGGAGTAGCAGCCATCTAGATTAGGAGGAGTAGCAGCCATCTAGATTAGGAGGAGTAGCAGCCATCTAGATTAGGAGGAGTA